>NC_043704.1:134846531-134998317 GCF_006229205.1 Suricata suricatta
GGGGGGGGGGGGGGGGAAGGCCCTATTAGGATAGTAAAGCCCACACTGACTGCTTATGAAGTTTCAAGTGTATAAACAAATGACATGACGAGGGGTGGGAGGGAAAGCAGATACACTATAAATAAATACTTCTTTTTAATAAACCAATAACATCCTTGGAATCTCACACGTAAGTAGTATAACTCCAGTTATCAACACTGTTTTTTAATTACTAGAGTTCATGCATGGGAGTGTTCCCTCAAAATTTTGCTCACAATTTTCTTTCCCTTAGTGTTGATAAATATTCTTTATTTTTCTCACTTACTCATATGGTTTTGCTATGAATCTGATACTCACTCATGTTCTTCTGCCGTTCTGGTTTTCTAGTTCCATATTCAGTGGTTTCTCGTTTCTAATTGTGTTTATTATATCTGTTATTAGATTTATTAGATTTAATATTTATTATATTTATTTATTATATTGGTATCAGTTCTGTAAGCATAAAAAATAAGATTCTTAACTTCTGATTTCTGAGCCAGCCTCCCAGAACCACTGAATATTAATGAAGAAAACACATTGAAGGTCACACAAGGTCAGTGCCAATCACCATCACCATGAATGAGAGGCAATGAAATACACAAAACAGGTTTATAGTCACGTTTCTCTCTCTCAAAATGATTCCAATTTTACTGAATCCAATATAAACAAATGTATATTAAAAAAAATAGATTCCCTACTTTGAATGTCATATTCTTGTGCAAAGCTGTGAAAATGTTCATATCCAACATACTAAGGGAAGGGAAAAAGGTCAACACCACGTAAGTAGACTGGAGGACTTGAGTTATGGCCACAAACACTTTCCACTTTGCCGTTGGTGTAGGTCAGTGTAAGGCAAAACAATGTTCTAGGGAGCAAGATGTATATATATATATATATATATATATATATGTATATATATATATAAGTACATATATAGTTTGTATATATATATGTATATGTATATATATGTGTATATATATATATATATATATATATATAAGTACATATATAGTTTGTGTAACTGTGTGTATGTATATGCGTCTACACCGTTGTCCAACCTTCTTTGTCTAAACAGGTGATTGTATCAATATATTTTTCCATGCAGCTTCTTCGATCAGACTGAGAAGGATTCCTGGGCTGGTTTGGCTCATCAATGTCTCAGAAGTAGTCAGCGGGAGACTGACTGTTATTCTGACTTTTTGCAGGGACTCTTGACTCACCCTGTTTAATATCTTTTGTAATTGAGAGTCTTGCCATTAGCCTAGAAGATCCTCAACAGGAGTGCCGGATAATCTTTGGCCCTTAGTAATAACAAGGCCATGAACACTGATCACAGCTGACTGGCTTAAATGAGTTTTCACTTGAAATGTGAAAGGACAGATGTCTTAATGAAACAAGTCATTACCTATTTTCTTCCTGAACACAGAGGCATGGGTTAGACATGGGCTTCTTGAAGGAAACCCTGGGTTTTGCTCATACTGTATTCTTAGTACCTGACACATAGGAGACAATCAGTGAAGACCAGCTCAAGTATCAGATATTTTAAAGTGCAATGAAAAAATATCTGTCAAGAGCATTGTGAGCTCAGACTCTGGAATGGCACGAGTCAGAGTTGGCCTCCATTAGCTGTGTAGTTGACATTTCTTTGTGCCTCAGTGTCCTCAGCTGTGAAGAGATAAATTATCTGCTCTACTGAAGTGTTGCATTAAATGCATTTATTGTCTTAAGGATTACTTTTGTCATTTCCATGTGTGCAATAAATTTTAGTCAGTCCTTTCTTAATGGTGTTGGTTTTATTTAGGCAAAAATTTAGGAATCTCTAAGCACTTTAAAATTTAGTAAAGTCTATCCTTTGATAACTGCCTTTTCCGCACATTAAAACTTAGTAAGGAGTAGCGTAAGCTCTGTCTAGGGATAAAAAAGCTTGAATGAGCTTAGTGAATATTATCAAATGTTACCACTTCAAGTGATTACCAGAAAAATTTGGCCAAATTAGTAATGAGCATTAACTATAAAACATTTCAAAGGTTTGGGTTTTTTATTACATAGAGAAAACCACCATAATTATCTAAGGAAATCATTACCTAGTGGAATGTTTTGGGGAGATTTCTTTGAAGAAAATGATAAAACACATTTTTCTGGAGTATCTGTGTCTATACCATACAACTAAAAGGGGACTTATGCATCTTTTGAAAACGGTAGGTCCTCTTGGATTGTTTTAAATATTCTTAGACTGTGTGAATCGTGCTAGTAAGCTTAGAATTACTTCTCTTCTCAAATTTGAACCCTTGCCCCCCCGCCAAAAAAAAACCCAAAAATGCAAAGCCGGAATGCCCATATTAAAATCCTGCATTCTAATGTTATGGAATATAAATAAATTAACTGCAACTTTAGTAAAAAATAAAAAGAGAAAGCCAGTGGAATAACATAACTGATCCCCAAATAATGATAGAAGTAACTGTGGTCATACTCATAATCGTGCCTAAATAATTCATCCTTATGAGGTGCCCTGTGGCCTCCTAGATCTGAGAGAGAGAGAGAGAGGAAGAGAGAGAGAGAGGAAGGATGGAAGGAAGGGAAGAAGAAGGAAAGGAAGGAAGGATGGGAGGGAGGAGAGGGGGGAGGGAGGAAAAAAGGAAAGAAAGAGAAAGAAAAGAAAAAAGGAAGGAAGGAAGGAAAGAAAGAAGGAAGGAACGAAGGAGGAAGGGAGGGGGTCGGTTCAAAGAGAACAATTGACTTGTCCACATTCACGTAGAAATGTTATTTGCAGATCTGAGGTAAAAATAGTCTGATCACTTCAAGCTCATTCCATCAGAATATATAAGAGCCAGCGTTTGAGGGAAGCTGTAGTACCAAAATATGGACTTCAAACCTGGGTCCCTGAGAAACAGCCCAATCTTAACAGAGAATCTGTAGCTCTAAAAGAAAGCAGAGAACTCTTTTAAAGTGACACTGGCAGGGTAGGGGGGTAGAGGTGAGTGTGGGAGTAGCGGGGCACGAAGGCAGTGACTGCGGTCTGCTCCAGATGCAGGTAACACAGGGATCCATGAAGGATAATTAGAAAACAATAATTAAATGGACTACAAAGACAGTCTGCTTTCCACTAGCACCATAAACTGGCAACTCTAAATAATGACCCTGATTAAGGACGTCTCCCTAGAAAACATTTTGTTGGTCTATATTCTAAACCATTGGTGTTGTTTACTATTGAGATTTAGTATATATTAAATTAGCCCATTGAGTTACTTATCCTATCCGAAACCTCATACTACATGGAACTTGATCTGTAGACCTGTGCATTACACAGTGGGCCGCACACACAGGAGCTCACTACGGGCTCTTATTTTGTTAGCAAGTCCAGAGCAGTTCACAATCATTCAAGCTCAAGAAGGCTGCAGTTCACGCATCCAACCGCTGCCCTACTCTGTATTTTTAATGTCAACAGTAGATTATAAATGGACGATGACACCACCATGATTGTAAAAATGAAGTGACAGCATTTGAGTTAATTCAATTCTGTCATTTTATGTGACCCCTCAAAAATTTTATGTTTCAAGCAGCGAAACGCAACGTGAACCGTGGGGTGTCCCGGTTTTGTCTGGCGGGCTGCAGTGGCCCACGGTGGTAACTGCCTAGTGTCATACCCGGCACTGGCTGCTTCCCAGCCCTGTTTCCTTTTCCCGCTTTCTAACCTGTTCCCTTGGCCTCTTCTAAAAACTATCTGCTCCCAAATCCTGGTCTCAGAGTGTGCTTCTAATGGAACCCAAACTAAAACATACCACACTAACCCAATGATGAATCCTACAGCTCTCCTTTTCCTGACAGAAGAGAGAGCACAGGACAGGCTGTCTCCTTTAGACTCCCCCCCCCCCCCCCCCCCCCCCCCGCCTCCCATGGGTTTCCCCACACGGGGTCCTTAGGGAAAGATGCCGGACCCAGTGGACAAGGGGCAGTTGTTTGAACGTGGGAAGCACTGCATTCACCATCTACATTCAGAGGATGTCCCAGACGCCAGAAGCCTCTCAACATCGCTTTAGTCACAATTAAGAGCTGAATCTGGACATCAAAAATGGTTAAAGGACATCTACTTGTCTCTCTTCTTTCCTTTGCCATCTCCAGTTCTGGCCCAGCTGGCTTGTGCAGGCCCAGTGTGGGGCCTGGATCTTGGAAAAAGATCTCTGAGTGAGGAAGGGAAATGCAGGGTCAAAGAAACCTAAGCCTAGAGGGACTGGGGGTAGAGTCTCCTGACTAGGATAAAGGGCTGGAGGGGACATGCCTATAAACGGACTCATGTAGAGGTGACAACCACATTTACTACCTTAAATTCTCAGATGAGATTGTTACAGTAGGTTCTCAGCTCTGCCTGCACAATGCTTGTGAGAATTTTGTGTTTGCTTTTTTTCTTTTCCCCAACACTATAGCTTCTAGGCTTGGATATATCATAAATAAGAATCCCTGGATATAAGAAATATATATATTTATATTCCTTAAAATGACATGGGTGAGTATGTTTTTAAAGCTCATGGGCTATTTCTGACAACACAAAGCAAAGATGAGCATCACAGAATCGGAATATGAAAAATGTGAACCTGATGCGTTATCACGACGTAACTAATTACTCTGTGCTTCTTAATTAGATGTTTCTGTTAAGAATTCAGGAAGGACATCTGAATTCTTGATAAATCAACTCCAGCCTCAAAGGGTATGGTTTTGTTTACCTGTCAAAGTTGATGCCCCCTCAAAATGAATGTGTTTCTCTGTCACTGTGCAGAATGATCAAGAATCCTTGAGAAACAAATGGACTTCCAACGATGTTTTGGCTCTTCCAATTGCCTTGCGTCCCTGAATAATGTGTTTGTATGAGTAAAACATGAGGCATGTCTGCATGGTATAGATTCTGACTTGGGGCCAGATCTTTTTGTGTTCTCAGCCCCTGAACTCATGAACTCCCGGACGACAACTAACGTTGCATGCAGGAGGAAGGCATGGACTGTAGGAATCGATCTCCATCTGTAATTACTCCCTTACAATACGGAAGCCAATGCTTGAATATTACTGTGCAGCGCGGTCATTGGTCAATGACATTAACCCAGGGTATGATTATAAATGATTCTGTTCTTATTGTAATTGCCGACAGGGTCCTGGCAATGAATCCAATCTTTGAGAGAAAATCTAATCTTGGGCCAAAGGGCTGGCTTAAGTCTTAGGCAGGATATATATACAATTATCTGTATCTATATATCTACATATGATATAATCTAGAGTTTATTGATAGATACATAGATATAGATATACTCCCCCTGTATGTATTTATCTACATAGATAGGTATAGGTATGATATAGTATTTATATATTATATTTCTATAGATATAGAGCAGATGGATGGAATTGAAATATATTGGGGAAGCATTTCATCCTGGCTTATTACTATTTCCTGTTATGATATATTCAAGTTTAGTGTGTAACTTAGAGAGACCTCAGTTTAAATCATGGCTTAGTCACCTAATTGGTCATGTGACCTTTCTAAGTTTCTGTCAAATAGCAAGCATAATGTCTTCAGGTTGTCACAAAGAGTAAATAAAATATCATGTGTAGGGAACACAACTCAGTGGTTGCCCATAAAAACACTTTATGGGAGATTGTTCAGGTGATACAGAGTTAGCCCAGTCAGTATTATTTGCCATTAAGACTGTAACAGTGAAGTTTTACCTAAAAGTACATGGAGGTATAGAACAGATTTTGCAACTCCTGATAAAACTTCAGAAAACTTCATTTAGAAGCAAACATGTTGGGGCGCCTGGGTGGCTCAGTCAGTTAAGCGTCCGACTTTGGCTCAGGTCCTGATCTCACGGTTCGTGGGTTCGAGACCCGCATCAGGCTCTGTGCTGACAGCTAGCTCAGAGCCTGGAGCCTGTCTTTGGATTCTGTGTCTGCCTCTCTCTCTGACCCTCCCCTGCTCATGCTGTCTCTCTCTCTCTCTCTCTCAAATAAATTAAAAAAAAAGAAGCAAATGTGTGGGAGTACATAGCAATTTAGAAATCAAATGAATGCAAAGCTTATACTTTAGAATCATATTTGCTTTATCTCCTAATGTTTAATAACACACACAGGCGCGCGCGCACACACACACACACACACACACACACACACACACACTTTCCTAAACACAAATACATACACATCAAGGCACAGGAGCCCAGGAAGTCCTCTCTTGCCCCCACGTAAATGACACTTCGCATGTCATTTTTATTTTGTAATGGTTAATGAATTGCATGTAATAATTGCCAGTTTCCCGCCACCCCATTGTCCCCTGCTGCAAAAGATCTAATCCATTCAGAGGCAGATACGTGCAGAATTGTTGAGACAGAAGAGAACTCGCTCATCTCACCACTGTTGTGGGCCTCCAGCTGTGAGGCGGAGTTGACAGCAACCTTGCATAGCGAACAGTACAGAAGCCGCTTTGCCTTCTCCTCCTCGGTCTCCGTGGAAGGACACGAGCTGTTGCCGGTGGCTGCCGTGGGGCTCTTTTCCACTTTGGAGGTGAGCTCAGCTGTCATAACACCGCTTTTGCGAATTTCCACAGTTGTCGTTGGTATTGCTGGTGTCCCTGCGGCACTGTCTGCATTCAAAATAACAGCATAGACAAAAGGAGGATAAAACGGTGGCATTATCTTTCCCTATTTGGAAATGCATCACTAATAGTACATTCTGCTAATAATGAGAAGACCAGACAGCCAGGCTGGCTATGCTACGGGTCAATCATCTCATGAAGAAATTTGCATAGATGGCCACATGCAACTGGGTATATTGATATAAAGCACGTGGGCAATTCTTAAAGAGATGCCCAAATACACTTAATTTTTTTTTCCTGTGGGGCAAATAAACATACTGACAGATTTCTCTTGCTACCAAATGGCCTTAAAAAATCATCTTTACAGTCTTTTGTACTCTGTATACATGTATTTCTACCCAGATGATTTTTTTTAAATAAAGGATAAAGACTTGGAAGATATTTTTATTTTTCTTGACTAGTTGTCTATTTTCCTTCAACATTTATTTCTGTAAGCAAAATATAAGTACTGATCCTTTTGTACATACTTGTGCAAAAAAAAGAGAAAAAATGAAACCCTGATGACATATTGCTCTGTTCAGATCAACGATTTAGAAAACCATTGCCCTATTGACCAAGCGTGGTATATTCAATGCCGGGTACAGAGATCATCAATATACAAATAAGAGGAATTCTAGTCTGGCATATTTGCTAAATGCATGCTCTGTACCAGGCTGCGTTCAGGGAGTCAGTCTGTGACGTAGTACTCAGACATCAATGGCCTCTGCGCAATAAACTCACACGCTGGCCACACCACATTAATGTCACATCGTCATTGTTAAGAGTCAGATGACTATGAAAGTGTTGCTCTATTGGAACCCTAAAACCCTTCTGGCTCTGAAGTCTGATTCTAAATCTGGGGAGGTCAACCTCTGAAGGAAAGCGACTTTATCCTGACTTCACTTGGGTATACACAGCCAGGCACCAATTACAATTAGCAGTGTTTGCCATCTCAATAGTAAATGGCTTAGAAGCTCTAGGCACATATCCTTTCTTCTTTGATACTAGTTACTCAGCCTCCCAGCAGGCTGGTTCTTAACCTCTATTCAGGATATTCCCAGGCTGTCTTTCTAGCTACAGCTGCTCTTGGAACCGTTTCTCGTTCCAGATGCTGCTGCAGTCACTAATGCCACACTGAGAAGTTCATAATAAATGGATTCGGCAGTGGTTATAAAGGACAGTGGTCTGCCTGCAATGGAGTGTTGTCCTCAGAAATGCTTGTTAGATCACACTATCAAGAGTTCATTGCAGTTATAGGATGCCTTTTAATTTGGATATCTCCTTTGATCCAGATATAGAGGTAGGGATTTAGGTCCCAAATATGGCATCAGAAACACTAGTCAATAAGAAGAGATAGGGCGCCTGGGTGGCTCAGTTGCTTAAGCGTCCGACTTTGGCTCAGGTCATGATCTCACGGTTTGTGGGTTCGGTCCCTGATTTAGGCTCTGTGCTGATAGCTCAGAGCCTGGAGCCTCCTTCAGATTCTGTGTCTCCCTCTCCCTCTTTACCACCTGCCCCCCGATCATCATGCTCTGTCTCTGTCTCTCAAAAATAAATAAATGTTAAAAATATTTTTTAGAAAGAAGAGAAATGGGCTCTTGTTGAGAACTGTTGTGTAAAACCATTAATCTGAATCTTATTTCCTTTGCCTGATACTTCAAACACGTTTAATCACTGATTTGGCTGCAAAGATCATTAAGTAGTCCACCTTTTTGAAGAATATCCCCAACCTTAAAAAAAGTCACACTGCTCATCAGTTTCTCATGATTAGAGAAAAATAAATACAATTACTTGAAGACCAAGTTTTGCCACAAGAATGCATTCATTCCCTTGAACACTGACAAGTCTATTTCCTGATTCATTTTTACTTATCTATTGAGGTACTAATGCTAAAACATCAGGTAACAGCTAGAAAATATTTCTGAGGACCTAGATACAACATAAAATGGAATGACTACTTTATGATAGTAAATCATTGCTCCCAACAAACAGAAATGATTGTCTGAAAGCATATGCATATGTGTCTGTGAATAAATAACAAATGGCCAGTTAATTTGCTAAGTGTTTTAGATACATAATTTCATTTAACCTTCACATGACTTGTACAAATGAGGAAATTCCAGAAGTAAAGGAAATTTCCCAAGGTCACACAAATAGGATATGGTGAGTCAGGGCAAAGTGTTTTATAGATTGAAAAAATCAGGGATTTAAAAAAAAGATGTTGTGGATGATATTCTTGCCCAAGATCGTGAGTCTTTGTAGTAAGGTCACAAATGGCAGTAGGCTAAAACTGCTAAATTATTCTTACTATCAGCTCTAATGAGGAGTGACAACCGTAAATATAGATATATTGAAACTTTGTGTGGCTACATGCGGGAGCCAGAGTGTGACACTACGGATATTTATCTCATTTAAATCTAAGGAAAGATATCCTGAGTAATACAACATTTCCTCTGGATTGACGATGCTGATTTTATGTCTTGATCTGAAAACTGTGCAGCCTCGACCACAGTAATCCTAAACCAACTTCCTCATTTACAGTGAAATTCATAAGTATAGAATAAACAAAACCATGGATCGCCTAATCCCTGTGACAGCTACATTAGTATTTTCTAACCTCAGAGGGTAACGTACATTTAGACCAAAGATACCACAAGATTAGAAATGCCAGATTCTCTATGCCTAGGGCTTAGTGAAGTATTAACATTTCTTATGGCAAGTCCTTTGCATGAGCTAGTTTTAGGGGAATTAGTATCAAAACGGCTAACTTCTCGAACTTGTACTTTGGTCTTTTAGACCTCATAGCTTAAGTACAAATTTGTTATTTTCTCAATTTGGCAGTTAATTTGAAAGAAGTACAAACAGTTACATTTTTCATTTTAAATTTAATATATAAATGTTATGTCCATAGGTAGGATTACTATTAATTTATAATAAGACATGGATTTTTCAGTTACTTTTCATTTATCAGTGGTGAGAGGATTTTTTCATGAAAAACGTAAACTAATTATATTTTAAGATTGTGCCCTATTAAACATTTTTTGGGGGTAATGTTTATTTATTTTTGAGAGGGGGCAAGCATGAGCCCAGGCGGGGCAGAGAGAGGGGGTGTTAGAGGGTGTGAGGCAGGCTTTGTGCTGACAGCAGAGAGCACGAGGTGGGGCTTGAACTCCGCAGCCATGAGATCAGACCTGAGCTGAAGTCAGTTGCTTAACTGAATGAGCCACCCAGGTGCCACAGGACTATGCTGTCTTAAAAGAGAATCAACTGTTATACATTGCCTAGAAAATTACATCTAGCAAAGAGGTTTTCCTTAATATTGGTACATTAAATTACCAATTATAATAATCTTCATCCACTCATAAAAATCCAATCTTAAATGGGTGTTCATGTTAACAGCATAAACCTTTGATAAGATGTGAGAAGAATTAGCCTCTAAGATTTTCCTCCCCCAAACTCACAACCTCTGTCTGAACATGGGGAAAGTATTAAACAAACATACATTTATGGATAATTTATGAAATTCTCGATCAATAGTCCTCAGAACTGTTAAGATCATCAAAACAAGGAAAGTCTGAGAAACTATCAAATCTAGATGAGCCGAAGGAGACGTGATGACTAATTGTAATGCCATCCCCTGGTAGGGATCCTGTGGGGGGCAGAGGGGGGCAAAAAGGGCATTAGGCAAAAACTTAGGAAATCTGAATGAAGCTTGGAGTCTAATTAATAATAATGTATCTGTATTGGTTCATTAGTTTTGACAAATGCTCTATAATAATGGCAGGTGTTAACAGTAGGGACAACTGGATGCAGTATATACAAAAACCCTCTGCACTCTTCTTGCACCTTTCCTGTAAATCTAAAACTATTCTAAAATTTAAAGTTCATTACACTGAAGAAAAACCAGATTATAACCAGTCAACAAATAGTGCATCATTTCAGTTACTTTGTAGAATCATAATCAAAACAGGTCTTAGTGGTTTCATACTATAGCTTTTTTGGTTTTCAGAGTAAAATCTTTCACTAAATTTCTCAAGGTCACATAGCGCTTTAGGGTAAAAACTGGGACTTGACATTGCATATCCCAATTCTAAATTAAGTCTTTAGTATCCTGTATTGCAATGACTCACATAAGCAAATTTCATTCCATAAACATTTGTTAAGCAGTTATTTTGTGCTACGTTCTATATATACTAATCCACAAGACTAATAAATATCCATCATGTACTAAGTGGTTTATGAGACAACTCATGATAAGTTGAAATAATAATAATAATAATAATAATAAGGTGAAATCTTTAATCAGCATTGCTATATCCTTACACTTATACTTGGCACAAAAAAGATACTCAAATGTTTATGAAAAGAAAACAATGAATGAATAACAATTATAGCGAATGATTATTGAATTGCTTTTAAAGCATTTACATGTATGAATTCATTCAATTCTCATAAAACCTAAGAGGGGCATACCTTTCCTATCCCCATCTTGAGAAGGAATTGAGGTACGGAGAGATTTGGGAACTCGCCCAAAGCCAGAGCGGCCAGTGCGGCACACTGATGTGAACTCAGATGGCCTGGTTTAGAAGCACATGCTCTTCATTTATTTTTTAATGCTAACATTTTACATTTTTTAAATAAAAGAACTGACTACATCCTCTTCAGCTAATTCACATCGGTAAAGATTTATTAAGCACCTTTGAAGATAGTAGCTTAAAAATTTGACTTTAAAAGAAACTAAACATGGCCTGAGCTAGAGTCAATCATGTATGTTCAATCATCCATTTATGCTCAGTATTAAGTTACTGGAATCCATTTGAAAGAAGAGGAGGAAAGAATAACTTACAGCTCTCAAATAATCCCTTGTGCACAATGGTAAAAGTGTAGGTCTTCCTTATTACAATCCTTCCTTCCTTCCTTCTGTCCTTCTGCCTCCCCCCCCTCCTTCCTTCCTCTTTCTCTTTCTTTCTTCTTTTCTTTCTTCCTTCCTTCCTTCCTTTCTTTCTCCCTTTTCCTCCCTTCCTTCCTTTCTTTCTTTCATTCATTTGTTCTTTCTAAAAGATGAAAAACTGGAATAATGATTCACTTTTCCTAATGTTTCCAATTGGTGGATTCAGATTTTTTTTTTGCACTCTTCAACCAATGACCCTCTAAGAACAATGTATATGACAGGGAGTCAAAAATAATGGGTGCTGTTCAGTGGGAAGAAAAACGTTTGAGATGGTTTGGGTTTGCATTTCTGTGCATGTTTTCTGCCACTGCCCTGTGGCAAATATTCATTACTACCACTGTCACTATTTGGCTTTGACATCAAAACAGTTTGCTAAAACTTTGGGAATGAGGCTTTAGTTGAGAATGAAAGAAAACTCGTTGGTATTCAGAGTGGACCATTTGTGGCCCTCATCCTTATACAAGAAAAGATCCCAGAAGATAACAACAGCTTGAATTCTAGGTAACAAAATAGAGCAGCCAAGATTCATGGTCTGGGTAAGAAATTTATTCTCCTAGACACAGACCTCATAACCTAAGTAGGACAACCACAGATGAGTTATTTAAGTTTCCTTGCAGGTAAAAGGAATCAGTATTATGATCCAAAGATGCTCATCATGTTTTCCTGCAGATTAAAGACTCAGAATTATAAACAATTTATGTCCTTCCTCCTCGTGTGAATTTAAGTCTCACCCGGGCTTGTTAGCAAGTGAGAACAGCTGCTTCCTCTTAAATTTGCTGACATTCCGAAGTACAAAAAAGGTGCCTCATGACCAAAAAGAAATCACAAGTTTTTAGAAATTATTACTGGCAGGTTCTTTCCTATGGATTTAATTTAACTGAACTAACAGTGATTGAGCACAGTGTTAGACCCAGCAGGAATGGGTTCTGCACTGGGCATGTACTTTGGAGGGCTCCACATGTCACAGGCTACTGAAACAAAAGCCTATTTGTTTAAGGTGTGGATCTTGTAAAAAAAAGTTTTCAGTAAGATTGATGATAAATAGAGTGAGTGGCAATTCTAGGGAAGGTAAGTGAGAGCTGGAACGGCTGCCTCAAAGGACTGCATAGACTAAGATCTCCCGTGTGTGTGTGTGTGTGTGTGTGTGTGTGTGTGCGCGTGTGTGTGCGTGTGCGCGTGCATCTGTGTGCGCTGAGAGGTGGCAGGAGACCACAGCTTGTATCTGGAAACTGGAAAAAAAATGTTTGTTTGTTCCTATCTGTCTCTATCAAATCACATGAGCAAAGGCCCTCCCCCACAAATTTCCTCCCTCCCCTCCACTATGATGATATCGGAAGGGCATCAAAGAGCCTGGAAATCCTGAGTTTACAGAACGAGAGTGGGAAGAAATGGTACCTCCTTAGCAGGCTACCTGATTTGGATGGATGCAGCTGCCATGCAGAAGTCCTGGCTTGGGAAACAGCTTCTGCTCTGTCCCTATAGATCCGTGTTACCACATGGTAGGGCTCAGGAGTACCTTATCCTACAGGTCACAAGGGCAATCCCCAGGTACAGGCTGTGGGGCTGCTAGGTAAAGCTGAGGTAGAAGTTGTCAGTGTTTATCTACAGGACGTATGGTCTTCATCTGCACTCTCGTTGTGGCCCTGAAGGAGCCCTCAGATGTCAGACCCCATGCTACTTACATGAAGAAATAAACATGATATAATTTGTACACTATGGAGCAAATTTGCACTAATATGATAAGGAAGAAGGGACAAAAGGATTTTTTCTCTTTTCTTTTAATGTTTATTTGTTTTTGAGAGACAGAGAGAGAGAGAGAGAGAAGGAAGGAGAGTGTGAGTAGGGGAGGGGCAGAGAGGGAGACAGAGGATCCAAAGCAGGCTCTGTGATGACAGGAGAGAGCCCTATGTGGGGCTTGAACTCATCAATTGTGAGATCATGACATGAGCTGAAGTCAGACACTTCATGGGCTGAGCCACGCAGGCACCCCTGGAGTTTCTCCCTTTAGGAGGATGAGCACAAAGAAATGTCACTAGAAAATACTAAGTTGTACTTCAAATTTTGACTTTATAATGCCTCCAAGGGTGTAGTGGCCATGCAAAATATGATTGATTCCCTGTATTTTTTAAAGTATTTATTAATTTTGAGAGATAGAGTGAGCAGGAGTGTGCAAGTGAGTGGGGTAGGGGCAGAGAGAGGGAGAGAGGATCCCAAGCAGGCTCCACACTGTGAGTGCACAGCCCAACGCAGGGCTCAGTCCCAGGAACCATGAGGTCATGGCCTGGGCAGAGATCAAGAGGCAGACACTTAACCACCTGAGACCCCGAGTGTCCTCCATACTTTTAAAGTCAAGTGGTATATTCTGCTTGTACAGTGAGCTCAATGAAACTCTTAATGTCCTAAGGGATTGGGGGAGCGATTCTTTCTACCTTTATATTTGAACTAGATTTCCCATGCTCACAAAGCAAAAATATCAAGCTGCAATTTCTGAAATGCTTCCCAAAGCTACCCAAGTTACGATCTGTTTGAGGCGATTACAGCAGGAGTAGATTCATACACTGATAATGATGACCCGTTGAACTCACTTCGGGCCGTGTCCACCTCATACAGACTAGAACATAAATTATTCTAATGTCACGCATTTGAGGCAGAGCCTATTTAAAAAAACTTTGCCTCTTGAAGCCAAGACCAATTAGTTTCATTGGGACTGGCTGTTTTTTTTAGGAGCATCTATGATTTGAGAGGGTAATTTTAGATTAACTCTCACAGGATAATTTATCAGAAATGTAGGTTATTCGTATCACTGATTAGAAGTTTGGAGTCAGAAGCTGGAGATTCAGGTTGTCAGGTTAGCATATGGCTGCAGAAGCCCTCACAAAGAACTGGTTATGAGGACCGCAGCAAGGCAGGCTGGCTTAGCCAGGCAACTGCAAGTGCAGCTAAGGAGGAGGGGAAGGGGCAGGAGGATGACACCAGAAGGCCCTGAAGTTCAGCGGGCTCAGCAGGAATTGTCCAGCCCCCGGGGAGGTAGGCAGCATGGGACAGTTGGCCAACCAAAGCTGAAATTTACTTACACCTCCAAACCTTCCCTCTCCAAAATGTCCTTGACCTCAAAAATGGACCTCTCTTATTTGAACTGGGATCTCACCAAGTAAAAATAGGCATAAAACCTAGGCAGCAGTCATGGGCACCTGGGTGGCTCCGACGATTAAGCGTCTGACTTCAGCTCATGTCATGATCTTGCAGTTTGTAAGGTCAAGTCCGTGTCGGGCTCTGTGCTGACAGCTCAGAGCCTGGAGCCTGCTTCAGATTCTGTGACTCCCTCTCTTTCTGCCCCTCCCGTGCTTACACTCTGTCTCTCTCTCTCTCAAAAATAAATAAACATTAAAAAAAACTAGGCAGCAGTCACACACACACACACACACACACACACACACACACACACACACCAGGGAAGGCAGAAGATCTAAATGAGCGAAGCAGGGCAACTGACAATGATGGTATTAGCAGCTGTCATAAACTGGTAGCAGGCAGCTCTCCAGAGAAGGGGTAGTTCACTATACTACTGCATCTAGTTCCTGTCATTTGAGAAACACATGTCCAGCTTTACCAGATGCTTTGATTATTATTTTGATAAAAGCCAAAAAGTTTTATGTAAAATTTCCAAATTTTACATGTTAGGAAGTGTGTGTGTGTGTGTGTGTGTGTGTGTGTGTGTGTGCGTGTGTGTACAAAATCCTGTGTGGGGCCAAATCTTCTCTGTGTTCTGAGCTGTGCGCTGTCAGTTTCACCACGTTCTCTAGGGACCTGGTGCCCATGCTCCCAGACACTGCTTACTTCCACAACGGATCAGGGACTGTTCATATGGTTTGACTTAAGAGTCTCTCTCTGAAGCCAAGATCTCTACCTGAAGCAGAGACTGGCTGATTAGAATTGGTCTTTTTTTTTTTCCTTTACCAATTTGCTTTCATTCCTTTCTTTCAAGTCTGCAAGAAGCGCTCATTCTGGAGCAGAAACCTTGGCATGTCCTGTCAGCTATGTGTAAGGGTTAACGACTTAATATCTCAGGGGCGTTCTTGGGTGATAATCTCTACCAATGTCTTAGAACGTTGGAGCCTAAAAGTCAGCGGGGATTATATTATCTACTCCTATACATAGCCCATAACACGACTATGAAAGAGCTTACCAGGTATTTTATAATTGATAAATACAGAGGCCACTGTTAATAAATTTGTTACGTTAGACATTTGCCTCTCTTTCAAAAGTAAAGAGCTTCCATAAAACACCAGACTGAAAATTGGCATAGTAGTATAAATAACAAATCTCTGACCTGCTAACCTATGCTTTCATCCTTAATCATTTTCATTTTATAATTTTTCACATACTGCTTCTTTCACTCTATTTTCTCTATGGTCTTTGGCTCTCACAACATCGCACAATGATGAAGCCAAGATGTTAGAAACTTGTGAATCAAAAATAATCCTGTTCCTGGACACTAGGGGTTGGAAAAATGTATTCTATATCAGAATCACCTGGAAGTTTTGATAAAACATTGTAGGTTCCCGCCCTCAGAGTTAATGACTCCTAGTCTGGGTTGGACCCTGAATATCTGCATTTCTAATAAGCACCCAGGTGCTGCTGCTGCTGCTGGTCTGAGGCCAGAATATCAACACCACAAACTGACAGATCTGTCAATTATGTTAACTCCACTTTAGAGCTTGAACGTCACTTAAGTCGAAAGTCACTGATGGAAATAGGTCCCTTGATGAGGGATCAAGCGACTACTGTCCCGTTTTGCTGGTAACTAAGGGAGCTCCTAAGAGGGGACTTCCAATATTAATAAAGGGAAAGATCCTGGCAAGTCAGGTCAAGTTGATCAGGTCAAGTTAATCAAGGGATTTTGGGATCAATTAGGAAACAACTCTTAAAAATATATTTTAGAGGGGTGCTGGGGGCTCAGTTGGTTAAGCATCCAACTTTGGCTCAGGTCATGATATCGTGGTTTGTGGATTTGAGCTCTATCTTGGGCTCTGTGCTGACAGCTCGGAGCCTGGAGCCTGCTTCGGATTCTGGGTCTCCCTCTCTCGCTGCCCCTTCCCCACTCATGATCTCTCAAAAATAAATAAACATAAAAAATAAAAATACATATATTTTAGATACTACTAAGCAAGCAATGAGCATTTCTTCTGAAAGATACATTTTTTTAGATGTGACAACAAATGAGAGAGGATGGTGACACATTCAAATTCTTGAAACAGAAAAAAAACTAGGGGGCTTAATTAACCTTCCACTTAGTAGTTAAAGCAGGGGTTCTTTTGTAAGAATATAGTCTTCTCTCCCTAAATTATGCTCTATACATTTCCGAGGGAATTCATTTCCTATACTGTTTGCAGGACATATGCTTCATTCCTTCCAAACACAGATTAATCTAAAGTAAATGAATTTAGAACTAAGTTCATCAGAAGGTAGGATTCTAGGACTTGGTGGTGTTAACTGAGTGTGTCTGGCCACTGTACACATAATTGTAAAGCACCAAGAAAAAGGGGGGATGTTTGTCAGGATTTGTGAACTCTCTGATACATTTTCCAGAAGGGAAAAATAGGAGAAGACTAAATGAAAACCAGTCCATTTCAAAGCTATTTTAAGTGACTTGGATGTCAGGGAGGTTAGGAAGCTGCCTCTTTAGAATAAAAGAATAAAAAAAACACAAATCTTTCCAAATCTTTGAATGATGGTTCTCCTGTTCCGAGAACTTCCAGAGGGAAAGGTACTCAGGCCACAGGAGCAGTTCCCATTTTGTCAACGAGGAAGTCTGTATATTGAAAAACTCGATTTGAAATCTGGCAAAAAGTCAGTGCACGATTTTTCAGCAACTGCCTTCGGTGGTTTGTCTGTTTAATGTACATAGCAACTGTCTTCCTTCTAGCCATGTGCTTTGGGTTCAAAGTAAGGATTTGCCTTGTATCCTTCCGTAATAGCTAACGACTGAAAACTATGACATGATGAATCGTTGAGTCTTGAAATGTTTTACTAATTGAAAGTGAACACAAAGAGAGAGAGCATGCCTTCTGACTAGTGAACATAGAATGTGTAGAGGATTGAGAACATGGAGATAGTTCTGCCAAGTCAATTACGATATAAATCCTTGCTGTAGAATCCTCTTAGGTAGCCCATATAATGATAATGATGATGATGATAATAATAGTGGAAGTAATAATTGTCAGTCAGCTCTTCAGTTTTGGGGGGTTTAATTTTTTCTTTTTCTTTTTTTTTTTTTTTTGTACCATATTGCTGACCTAAGATAAGAAAACAAGCTCTCATGATGGCTGGCATACTGATAAAATATTTAGTGTGGACGTAATTTAGGACATTATACCATCTGGGCTTGGGTGGTTTACTTAACAGTTTTCATTACAATGTTAGTGTTTCATGGATTAAACATGTCAATGTGGACAATGTCTTAATCACCAAAAAGATGACATGATGTAACTGGTCGGACTCAAATATTTAGATTAAAGGATTTTTTTTTCAAATTTTTAGAAACCAGGAAAGGTGTTTCTAGGGAGTAAGTTCTACTAGACAAATTATGGAAAATGGTTGGCAAAGATGAGAGAAATACAGAAAGAGAGAAGACCTTCAAAAATACCAAGAAATCATATATGTATAATATATACATATAAAATATTGTATCTATATTATATATAATATACACAATGTATTATAATGAGAACTTTTCCACAACCGTTAAGCATCTCATGGAAACTATGTTGTCTCAAGACTCAAACTACCAGTCATTTCACCCCAAACAGCAATTTATTATTATTTTCCCCTCTGCTAGAAGCAGAATAAGAGGTCATCATATAATACAATCACTTTTTGATAGAATTTCTCTCCTCAAAGTAGTTGTTTCCTTGTAATGTTAACACACTTCAGTCAAATAGATTTTGAAGAGTTGGGAGGAGGCACATAAAAATTAGGGGAAGTGTGCACATCACAATAGAAGAAGAGAAATGAGAATTCTCCTCATTTACTAAAAGGCTGGCAGCTGAAAAATCAATTGAACTGCTTGGAAAATAAGAAAATTCTGGAGCACGTGTCTCTCTTCCCCAGTAAATCCAACAGACCTTTTTCTAGGAGGGTAACAATCTCTTTGGATCTACGGAAACCACATAAGCCAGATTTTCATGAAATTCCAGCTATAAAAATAACTCTCCTAATATTCCTATAACCTATCACCTGTTCCAAAAATTCCAAGCCACAGCAGACCGTGTCTTGCACAATCTTGCAGGGTCACCATCTTGATTTTCCTTAGGTCTCACTTAAGAGGCTAGTTACTTTGGCATTATTTAAACAGCTTCAAATCCAATTATTTATTTTCAGTGTCTACTCAGGGGGGAAAAAAAGACTTCTTGCTTAGCTCTACCAACAAAGATTTCATTCAATACTTTAAGATAAATCTATTTTTAAAGTAGAGCTGTGTTAATAAAATATATGCTGTCTGATAATTAATTTCAAAGTAAATTTGTATTATCTCTGACAGTCAGTACTGGTCATTCTGATCCTGTAGAATGCTAAATATTTTTATAGCTACGAAAGGACAGAAATCTATCCCATGAGACCTGACCTCTCAAAGGATGATGGCATTTCAATGAGACGATCTCATTTCATGAGTCAATTTAGAACATCATATTAGAGACCATTTGATATGAATAAAAGTTCTGAAATTTCATCATTAATTTAGATAAAGTAATTTTTAAAATATAACTTTTAACCTAAGGCTTAGAAAAGACTCCTGATTTTACTTAGGATAAATATTTGTTTGACTGTTTTTAACAAGCACGATTTCTATAAGTTTTCCCAAAACCCAAGCATGACAATTAAAATTTAAAGCCAGCATTGACAGCAAACCACTTTGCTTTATGGATCACTTTTTTAAAAATTAATTTTCATGGGACAAATACTTTTCCACGTATTTGTTTTCTGTAAGCCTGTTTTAAATCAACATTCAGTTCTTTTAAGGTTGTTTCTCTAGAAATGGGAAACAAGCCTTACTTCAGCATGTGACTAGCTCTGTTCACATCCTTACTGGCAAAGCCTTCCCGCTCAGGCAGGAAGCCCCGCCAAGAATGCTCGCAGCCCAGGGCTGAAGTGTCAAGTCAGAAGCCGGAGCAGACAGGTCGTGTGCAACGCGGAGACCTCCTCCAAGCCTGGCACTCGGAAGGCTGTTGCCAACCAGTCAAGATCACAGCCAAGTCGACAGCCACTTCCCAAGGCCGAGGACAGAAGTCAGAGCCGGAAGGCAAGCTGGGTGAGAAGAAACAGCTCTCCGGTATTTAAGGACGCGGCTTAAGACCACAGCAGGCAGACAAGGCAGTGACCTTGTCAGGTTATTTTTAGCATGGAGGCTTTTACCTCTTGGGCAGCACTGTCATGGTTTATTGAGGAACGAGTACTCATGGCCACTGTCTGTGCCTCCCAGAAAAGGGGAGAAGAAGCAAAGGAAGAGAGGGCAGCTGTGTGTCTAGAGCCCTGGAGCTTTATGCGGGATTCACACTGCAGGAAACAGGGATGGAGGTGGAGACAGGCACCAGGCTGGGGTTCAAGCGCCTTTCTTGCCTCCTGTTTCCCTCAACTCATCTATTCCCTACGTCATCCAAAATAAAATAACTAAATAAAATAACACATGTATGTATATATTTCTCCCTCTGAGATTTCAGTTTGTTCCTGTGAGCTGTCCCTCTAGAATTCAGGACATTGCAAGAGAAAGAAAGTTAAAAACTTTCCAGGTGGGCTGCATAAATAAATAAATAAAATAAAAGTGACTAACGATCAGGCAGATAAGCTAATAGAATTGAGTTGTACGATCTAGCTCCGGGAACTCATTTTTTTTTCTCATCAGTGCAGCTAGGGACCACTGAAGCTTAGACTCAGCTTTGCAAAAATATAATGCTTTTTTTTACCAAAATTGAAGCACGAAATAAATTTACTTAGATAATTGTAAGTATCTGAGGAATTCCTGAAAAACACCTAGACATTAAAAACTGATGTATTTTATTTTCACACACCTTTATTTTCATTCCATGTGTGATATATTCCTTTTTAACATTGCTAAGCCATAATTTCAGTAGTCATTTGCTTTTACTTAACACATCAGAAAAAATCCACTGTTCTTAACCCTCAAAGTAGAATTCCAAAGTCAATAAAAGTCTCTTCTCTGCCTGACTTGTCAGTCTGGGTTAATAAATGTTTCCTCAGACTGGAAGTCTAATTAACTTAAGTTAAATGATGTGAATGAGATAGCAATTATTTGTATTTGCTTATTAACTCTTGTCTTCTGCAAGATAAGAGAGAACTACAGATAAAGGAGGCAAGAGAGATCTGGGTCTTATTTGCCCTTCTAAATTACAGATTTTATAGGGAGAAAACTTTTGTGAGTTTCTCCTCTCTAAGGGTATTTTTATCAGTCAGTCCAGATGGACTGATATGATGGACCAATCCAAGGATTTGGATGAAATTATTCTCTTTCGATCTTTTGAGTTCACATCATCACAAATGCTCCATTTCTACTGAAGGCAATTTTCTGTGAAGATTTCTGAGATGCTAATGGAAAAGGAGCCACCAGATATGACGATTTATGAATTCTGATGTGAATACCACAGAAACGCAAATGAATGGTAAATGCCAAAGAAGTCTACAGCTGATTTTTGCAAGATATATGTTATACAATATACGCAAGATGACAGAAAACACACCACACAAAATGAGATAAAGACTGCTTCTTCAACTTCTCTTATGTCTTATTATTTTTTGCTATTTTAAACTTTGCATGATATAAAGTGGTTCTCTCTAGTAAGTCCCACAACCTAGCTGTCTAGTTGTATTTGTTTTTTCTTTTTTCTATTATTTTTTATAATAGTTTATTGTCAAATTGGTTTCCATATAACACCCAGTGCTCCTCCCCACAAGTGCCGTCCCCCATTTCTAAAGGCCGTTACTGTTACAGTGTGCTCTCCCAAAGGGAAACTAAATAACTACAAAATTAAACAGATGTGTGATAAAGAGCATTTAAAAGATGCAAGATAACAGTGATACCCTACATTTTTTAGTGCTTTTAGTTTTCAAATAAATTTTGTAGACACCTCTTTCTTTGTGTCTGCACAACATTACTGTGAGATAGACATGAGAGTTCTTATTTTATTATGGAGAAAACTGGCTTATTGATATAACGGTACTTGCTAGAACCGTGTAGCTATTAATTAGGAAAGCCATTATCAGTGCCAAGTTATTTTTTAGGGCATCTTGTTGCTGTCTAGTAGAAAATATAATCTTTGATTATCAAGAAAGGAGTGTTAAAAATTGCATAAAAGGACATTGCAGAGTCACAGTGATAGGCAGAGAAGACAACTGTATGACTTACACACATTGTATATTTAATTTTCAACTAATATTATAGTACTTAGAAGAGACATATATACTAAACATTTTTGTGTAGTAATATTACTATCTTATTAAAGTTTAATGAACCATGTCAGATTTCTAATACCTACTTTTCATATTTACTACGGTTTCTAGCTTTAGTTTTAAAAATTGTAATCATTTAAGAAATCACAGAAGACAAAGATATACTTTTAAAATAGAGGTTAGATCCACATTGCTCTTCTCCTCAGACTACCAGAATGGCTTCTTATTTTGTCCCAAGTAAAAGCCATTGTCCAACGGAAAGCTTCCTCCTTATTTTAGATCAGGAACAAGACAGGGATGTCCTTTGCCATTGCTGTTGGACATTGTACTGAACGTTCTAGCCAGGGCTATTAAGCAAGAAAAATAAATAAAAGGTATCTATATACACCAGAAAGGCAAAAGTAAAACTATCTCAGTTCAAAGACAGCATGCTCTTATATATAGAAAACTCTAAAGAATCTAAAAAACGAAAGAATCTATAAAAAATAGAGCTAATAAATGAGTTTAGCAAAATTGCAGAATGCAAGATCAATGCACAAAAGAGCTGTATTTCTATAAATTAGCAATAAACTCTCTGAAAATAAAATTAAGAAAAAAATTTCATTTACGATAGCATGAAAAAGAATAAAATTTTTAGCAATAAATGTAACCACGAAGTGCATGACTTGTACACTGAAAACCACAAAGCATTACTAAATTAAAACTTAAAATATCTAAATAAATGAAAAGGCATTCCTTATTCATGAAGTCAAAGACTTAATATTCTAAGATGGCAATACTCCCCAAAGTGATCTGCAGTGTAAATGCACTATCTATCAAATTCCCAATGACCTTTTTTGCAGAAACAGACAAGCTAAACTAAAGTTCATATAGAAATGAAGGAATCCCAATATTCAGCGGCATTGGAAAAAAAAAACCAAGTTGGAATTCTCATACTCCTTTAATTCAAACTTACTAAGAAGCTGCAGTAATCAATAAGGCATAAGGACAGCAGACATACTGATAAATGGAATAAAATTGAGAGTCTAAAAATGAAACTGTACATCTATGGCCAACTGATTTTTGACAAAGGTGATAAAGTCACACAATGAGGAAAGAACAGGGTCTCTAAGGGATATATGGATATGTACATGCAAAGCAATGACACTGGACCCCTACCTCATATCGAATACCACTCAAAATGGATCAGCAACCTAAATGTAACAGCTAATACTTTTAAGGAAACATAGTTGTAAATATGTGTGACCTTGGATTAAGCAAGAGTTTCTCAAAAATTATATGAAGAATACAAAGACCAAAAGAAAAAAAAATAGATAAATTGGACTTCATCTAAATTTAAAACTCTTGTATGTCAAAGACACTGTCAAAAAGGTGACAAAAATAAACCACAGAATGGGAAGAAAATACTTACAAATCATATGGCTGAGAAGGGTCTAGTGTCTAAAATATATAAAGAACTCCTATGACTCAATAATAAAAAGACAAATAGACCAATAAAAAAGTAGACAAATGATGTGAATAGACATGTCACCAGAAAAAATATAAAAATGGCCAGTAAACACATGAAAAGATATCTGACATCAACAGTTATTAGAGAAGTGAAGATTAAAATCATGACAAGATACCATCTCACATCTGCTAGGATGTTTATAATAATGATGAAAAGTTAAAATAAAAAACAGAAAATAACAAGTGTAACCGAGGATGTGGAAAAATTGGAATCCTCATGTGTTGCTGGTAAGAGTAAAAAATTGGTGCAGTGACTGTGAAAAAGTTTGGTAGATTCTCAAAAAGTTAAATATAGAGTTAACCTATGACTCAGAAGTTCTACTTCTAAATATACACCCAAGATAAAATATATTTTTACACACCAACTTGGACATGAATTCTCATAGTACCATTTCATAATTGCCAAACAATGGAAACAACCCAAAGTTCATCAAGTAATGAATGTATACACAAATGTGGTATGTCCATACAGTGTATCACTAGTTAGCCATATAAAGAAAAGAATGTATGGATACATACCACAACATGGCTGAATTTTGAAATCATTATGGTGGTTGAAAGAAGTCAATCACAAAAGACCACATATTGTATAATTCCATTTACCAGAAGAGCCAAATTGATACAGACAAAAAAGTAGATTAGTGGTTGCCAGGGAATGGGAAAAAGGGAAAATTAGGAGATACAGGTTTTCTTTTTGTGGTAATGGAAATGTTGTGAAATTGGTGTTATGGTTGAACAACATGGCGAATATTGCAGTACTAAACCCTCTAGACTGCACGACATTGCAATACTAAAACCCTCTAGGCTGTATCCTTTAAAATCAATAAAACAGTTAATTATGTTACATGAATTTTGTCTCTATAATTTTTTGTTTGTTTGTTTTAAAGCCAATGTCCTTGCAATGGCCAGAAGGCCTATGTGACCTGGTTTTCCCTTCTCTATCTGAATTTATCTTTTTCTACCTTCCCTTTTGTTCCCTCCTTAACAACCACACCACACTGGCCTTCTTGCAGCCTCCCACCCCAGAAACTCTGAGTTTGCTATTCCGTCTATCCAGAACATTCTTCCCCCCAAAGTCACATACATTCCTCACCCCTCCCCATCTTCAAGTCTGCATCACCTTCTTAGTGAGGCTTTATCTTACCACCCAGGGTAAAACTGCATCCCTCCACCCATGCCTGAATTCCTCTTTCTCTTTCCTGCATTTTAAAAAATTTTTTTAATGTTTTATTTATTTTTGATACAGAGAGAGACAGAGCATGAGAAGGTGAGGGGCAGAGAGAGAAGGAGACACAGAATCTGAAGCAGGCTCCAGGCTCTGAGCTGGCTGTCAGCACAGAGCCCAACGCAGGGCTCGAACCCATGAATGTGAGATCTGACCTGAGCTGAAGCCGGAGGCCTAACCGACTGAGCCACCCAGGCGCCCCTTTCCTGCATTTTTTAAAAAGTTTATTTATTTACTTTGAGAGAGAAAGCACAAGTTGAGAAGGGGCAGAGAGAGAATCCCAAGCAGGCTTGGCACTGTCAGTGCAGAGCCCGATGCAGGGCTCAAACTCACAAACCGTGAGATCACAACCTGAGCGGAAGTCACAGAGTTAACTGAGTCACCGAGCTGCCCCTCTCTTTTCTGCTTTCTTTTTTCTCCACAGAACTTATCACATTCAAGGATGCTATGAAACATATCACAGCCTGAGGGCTGTTCAGTATCAGTCTTCACCAGTGGGATGTAAACTCTACAGGGGCAGGAATTTTTATGACTTTTGTCCCTTGCTGGTCCTTAGCATCTAGACTTGTACCTGAAACATAACAGATTCCCAACAAATATTTCTCAAAATGAATGAATGAATGAACAAAACACCCAGAAAATAAAACGATGCTTGAAAGGGAAGAATGAATTGTAGGCGGAGGCAGAGAAAGATCCACCATCAGTATTTATGCATTGCATTTATGTGGAAGCTGTGGTATATCTAAAATGTCTGCTTTCTTTTGTTCAGGTGGGACCTAATCAAGTGATTTTTTAGAAGTGGTTATAATTAATTAATTAATTAATTGAGAGAGAGAGAGAGAGAGAGAGCTAGCAAGTACCAGTGGGGGAGAGGGGCAGACAGAGAGAGAGAATCTGAAGCAGGTTCCACAGTCCTCAGCACAGAGCCCGACGTATGGCTCTATCCCACAACCCTGGGATCATGACCTGGGGAGAATTCGAGAGTCAGTCGCTCAACCAACTGAGCCAAGCAGGTGCCCCCAAAGTGGTTATTTTTTAAAATAAGGAATTTTGTTATAAGATTTTGTTTTTAATATTTATTTAGAGAGTGGGGGAGGGGCAGAGAGAGGGACAAAGAGAATTCAAGCAGTTAGCACAGAGCCAGTCGTGGGGCCTGATCTCATGAATTGTAACATCATGACCTGAGCCAAAATCAAGAGTCAGACACTTACCCGATTGAGCCACCCAGGTGCCATTGTTACATGATTTTTGAAGGCTTTTCCAGCTCTAAAATAACATGATCTTTTGAAGAACAAGGTGTTTATTAAAACTTAGCCGTAAGATTCATCACATCTTTTCTAAAGAAGTGATGAATAAGTTAATTTTAGAATAACACACAAGTAATTCTACACTATCCCTTCTGTTACCGAAGGCCAATAGCTAAATTAGATAAGGTATACGTGCAGAATTATTTTCTGCCTTTGGCAAGTTATGCCAGGAAACATATCAAGGCATTATTGTCATGTCTTACCCATCTTCACCCCCACTTTCTGTTAGATCAGCAAGAAAGAGATGACATCATCAAGAAGAGCAAGTCTCGAAGTTTCTTGGGGGGGGAAACTAACTAACTAACTAACTAACTAACTAACTAACTAACTTTAAGCAGTTGAAAAAGAGATTCGGATAAAAGCTAGTTATGCAAGAAAAAAAATAAGAAAATTTGAACTCTTAAGCCTCAAGTAGCTGTAAAACCTAGGAGATGTGACCCTATTAAGATACAGATTGGGGTGCTCTAAAACTAGAGGTAAAAGTATTTTTAAATAGCTTACTTTTACTATATATTATAGTCCTTTAAATCTTATTCTAAACCTAGACAAATTTTATGTATATTATAGAGACTAGTTAGTAGTTATACTTTACATTTATTCATTTTATGTGCTTTTTAAAATAGGAATATCACCATTAAATAAAAACACACACGGATTTTTTTTCTGGGTAGTTAATTCGGTGAGGAGCCTATCTCCTAAGAGTATCAACCTAGGGAAACCTTATTGACAATTAGGACCTGTTCTATTCACAATGAACTTTCAATCCACGTCAAGAGAGCATGGTACTGAAGAGGAACCCTTATGCACTGTGGGTGGGAATGCAAAGTGTTGCAGGCACAATGCAAAGTAGTATGGAGGTTCCTCAAAAACTTAACCCCAAATTACCAGTACTTCCCCAAAGAATACAAAAACCCTAATTTGAAAAGATACATGCATCTCTATGTTTACTGCAGCCTTATTTACATTAGCCAAGATATGGAAGCAATTTTTGACTTGGTAGCTGAGAATAAGTAGTCTCAAACCTAATGTCAGTACAGCCAGGCTAAAAGACATTTTAATATAGTTTCTCAAAATGTTAAAAATAAAATTATTATATGACCCAGCAATTCCCATCCTACCCAATTCCACATACACTTAAGAGAAAATGAAAGTTAGGTCTACACAAAAACCTGCACACAAATGTTCATAGCAACATTATTCATAAGACCCTCAAGATGGAAAAATCCAAATATCCACCAACTGACAAAAGGAAAAAATACAATGGATTATAAATATAAATGGATTATAACTATTCTGCCCTAAAGAAGAATGAAGTCATGATATGTATGTCACTGTGAATGAACCTTGAAGATATTATGTTATGTAAAAGAAATCAGTCACAAAATACCAGGCATTATGCAATTTCATTTGATGAAATGCCCAGCATAGGCAAATCTACTGAGACAGAAAGCATACGAGGGTTGCCAGTGGGGTTGTGAGGACAGGGAGGGTGACTACTAATGGGCACGGGATTTCTCTGGGGGGCTCTAAAATCGATTGTGGTGATGAGTGCTCAACTCTAAATGCGCTAAAAGCCACCAAACTGTACTCTTTAACAAGGTGAATTGTATGGTATGTGAATTACATCTCAATAAAGCAGCTATTAAGAAACACAATAAGGTGTAAAATGCTTCTTAAATTCTAGCACCTTCATTTCTAGTTTTACTCTGAGGAAGCATGACCAACTACTGACTCTTGTCACTTGGAGGATAAGAAGGGAGAACAGGTTCCATCAAGACTTACATTGGTGCAGTGGCGAACCCCAGAAGTACCCTGAGGGCACAGGGCCTCTGTGCTACCTAGGCACCAAGGTTTGTTACGTTGGGAGGCAGGGCTTCATAAATTAACACATGCTAATAGGATAGTAGTTATCACATATTTCAAGCCAAAAAGATCCTCCTGAAAGACAACTGTAATCACTCCTCTGGTATAAACTTTGTAGCACAAAGCCTAAACTACTCTGTGTAACACACCTTTTGAGCTTCCATTCAAGCTCTTCACCTGCGTGCTATATGTTACCTTGTCTTCCTGTCCTCATTGCCACACATGCTGGGCTCTTTCCTAGCTTTGTGTGCACTTTTGGCCAAGGCTCGGCACAAATAATCATTATAGAAATTCAGTGATTTCTTCTCCATAAGCTTATACCGCCCTGGCCCATATTACTATTTGGGTACTATTCATGTTACTGCATCTATTGTTAAATTAGTAACCTTTTCCCCAGACTGTGAGTCTCCCAAGGGCAATATCTATCATTTGGTAAGTATCTAAATAAAATACTTATTATTAGGCTGGCTGGATAAATAATTGAATCTAGTGTTGCATCTAACTATCTCTGATTCACACCTCTGCTCTACCGGGAAGGAGAGGACTGGTGGAGTGAAACAATACTTTATAAATGAAATATCAATCTGAAATTTTGTAAGTGGCATAGGAAATCACAAATTAAATGGGTGAACAATGGTGTGGAATAGGTACAAGACTTACAATTAGGATATGTTTTACTCTCAGTGAGTTTTTAATCCCCATCAAGAAAGTATTGCACCAAAAAGGAATCCTCATGCACTTTTGAGGAGAATGTAAACTGGTGCAGGCACTGTGTAAACAGTATGGAGGTTCCTCAAAAATGTAAAAATAAAATTACCAGTAGTTCCACTACTGGGTATTTACCCAAAGAATACAAAAAACACTAATTTGAAAAGATACAATATACAATACAGAAATTATACAAATAGAATTCCTATATTTATTGCAGCATTATTTATAATAGCAAACATATGGAAGCAGCCCATGTGACCATTGACAGAGGAACTGATAAAGGTGTACATACACACACACACACAGAGGATATTACTCAGCCATAAAAAAAGAATGGAATCTTGCCATTTGCAATAACATGGATGGATCTAGGAGGTAGAATATTAAGTGAAATAAGTCAGTTAGAGAAAGAAAAATACCATATGATTTCACTCATATGTCTGTTTAAGAAACAAAACAAATGAAAAAAGGGAAAAAAAAGACAAACCAAGAAACAGACTCAAATGCAGAGAACAAACTGATGGTTACCAGAGGGGTGGTGGGTGAGATGATGAGTGATATAGACAAAGGAGATTAAGTGATAAGCATGATAAGTAATGTATAGATTTGATAAATCACTATATTGTAAACCTGAAACGAATATAATGCTGTATAGGAACCATACTGGATTAAAAAGGAGAGAGAGACAGAGAGCATTCCACCATGCTAAGTATATTTTATTTTCAAACAAAATAGCCCATGAACACAGCAACTACCTCCATCTATGGCTCAACCAATGTACCATAATCTATTGTATTCCTTGATGAAAATGGAACAGGTTGGGCATTCAAGTCAGGTGGAAGGTCTATACCAAATTACCACCTTTCTATGATATTTTCATGTGTAACTACGATAGTACCCGGTTTTCACCCTACGTAACGACTTTAGGATTCAGCTCCCATGTAAGATTGGGCTTCATTCTCTAATTCTGGGTACACACAGTTCTGTTCCAGGTCCCAGGCTAACCACTTACAATTTCCCATAGTACTGCTTCAAAACCTGGGCTGCAACAAGCATTGACCCACGTTACTAATATTATTGGCTGTTGCTAAATCACCCGTCAAGTTTCCTAAATTCTCAATTTACTCTGAATGTTAAGTTCACTCCTTTGTGTTCATGTTTCTGTTGATGCTATTTATGTAAAGATTCCCAACAGCCCAGGTCTGATCTCAGTTTCATGCTCAAATGCTCTATCTACAGCACCATCTTTTTTCTTTCCAGTGCTAGACAAAGTAAAATTCAAATATAGTTTGTTGTGTGCCCTAACTTGTATGAATGACTAATGTACATTTGGAGTGGAGTGCTTTTGGTATATATTAGCCTGAAATTCGTATGTCTCAGCCTGATGCTCTGTGTAATTATTTCATAGATACCATATCATGTGAGAAATAGTATAGAGAGCCATAACGTAGTTGGTGGATATTGGGTATTCATTATTTAACTTTGTTTATACCAGATTATATTCAGTATAAAACATCATGATTTTAAGTTGTGTACTTCAATAGGGATAAAAGGAACAAAGCAATTGATTTTCCTTTAAAATATTATATTGCATGCAACTTAGAAATTAAATCTTTTTGGTGTAATCTTGTGATGAAGATACAGAGCAAATGGATCCTTTAATAAGCACACAAGTGTTTACATGTGTGATCTTTGTGCTATGTGTGTAAGAGGTAGTATTTTTTATCATTTTCTACTGACTACAATAATTTTTAAGGAAAGAAGATATAACCATGTTACTTATTAGAACAACCGTAATCTCTAAAGTTGATGGTTTTCTAATTTGATATAGGGTCATGATGTAAAACTTTTTTTAAAGAAAAGAGGAATTAATTAGGACAACTGGATTTGTGATCTAGTTCCTGAAAAACTCAAGACTCATCTTTCTGTCATGAAGAAAATATTAAGTTGATTTCCTTAATAACATCTAAGCTTTGTTTAGCACTGTGCAATTTGCTAAATGCTTTCACATCTATTCATTCTCACAAAAATTTTTAAAATCAGAGCAACAGCTATTTTTTCTTCTTTTAAAATGTGACTCTAGCTGATAACACCATATTGTGTAATTCGAACTTGCTAAAAAATTAGAACTTAAATATTCTCAGTGAGAGAGCGAGCGAGAGAGTGAGAGTGAGAGATGTGAGGTGAGGTGATAGATGTGCTAATAAACTAGACGAGGAGATATCCTCTCACAAGTATACATATCAATTCATCACCATGTACACCCTAAATATCTTAAAATTTTACATGACAACTATCCCTCAATAAAAGTGAAATTAAAAACACCACGGAAAAAGTTGAGATACTTGAATTTACTCATCTAAAGACACGAGCTCAGAGTGTCTGGGTGGCTCAGCAGGTTGAGAATCTGACTCTTGATTTTCGCTCAGGTCGTGATCCCAGGGTCATTAGGATGGAGCCCTGTGTTGGGCTCTGCGCTGAGTGTGGAGCCTGCTTAAGATTCTCTCTCTCTTTCCTTCTACCCCTCCCCTCCACTCACACTGCTCTCTAAAATAATAAAATAAAATAAAATAAAATAAAATAAAATAAAATAAAATAAAATGACACAAATTCTGTACCGCTGGCCTAAGACCACGGTGCACTCTCACATCGCCTATGGTATTTTGGGAGCTGAGGTGAGGACAGGATATAAAGTGAACACCAACTCTCTGCTTTTCATCTTCTAAAAACGTTTTCAAGGTTTGGTTTTTCCTTTTTGGTCTTCACATTTGAAATGCCATGTGAATTTTTTGAACTTAAAACTTGTCTTTGGAATGAAGTTTTACTTTTGAAGAGGACAGCTTAAGAGAGCAGTTCTAACACAGATGTTAGAAATTCAAAGTATCCATGTTGAGCCAAATGTTAAATAATAACTTAATTGTTTTTAAATTTGCACAGCAACTAATTAGACCTCTAGCCAGCTGAAATCACACATTATCAAGGGGTAGCTACACAGTTCACGTGCTCACAGAAAGGAGCTGAAGGCTCTTCTGAGAATATGCTCCCTGCCGAACTATAGACGTCCAGTAAAGCCGCTGGCCGGCACTAGCTAGGACAAAGAGCATCTGCAGCCACATTATAATAGGGATGCCATTATGCTAGAAGTAAACTGCAGGTATTTTTAACCTCTAAGGACTTCATATCTGGCTTAGATCATCCCTGTGACTTTTTAGTTCTTAGCACAGTAGATAAGAGTAGGATACTTGCTATATAGTAGTTGCTTAAATATTTTCGGAGTGGGTTATTGTTTTTTTTGGTTCCTACATTTTCATAACCAAAATCTGATAACCTCACACACCAACTGCATGTCCAGTAGTAGCAATAACAAGAAAATATTCAGTAACATAAGATTACAAACCATTATATGTAATATGATCCCATTTTTAGAAAAAATATGTATCCCACATGTTTTTAAAGGAAGACTAGAAGGATTTATAAGTGATTGACACTATCCTTTTTTAACTGCATTAAAAACATATACAATTTATTGCTTTAACAATTAAGAAAAATACTAATTACTTAAAACAATGAAGAGGCAGCACTGAGCAGTGGCCAGCCTGTGAGTCACCCAGAAAGAGGCGGAGACCCACACAGAAGCATGCACAGGAGCCTGAGGGCATCCTTGGTGCCGAAAGCCACGGTGGAGTGAGGTCCTGCTAAGCCCCTTCAGGTCTGGCCTTGAGGACCCAGTTCTCTGTAATAGGTGCCTCGCTTTTGCTCACCCACAACTCCAGACTCACTAGCCTCCTCCACAGACTCCTACAGACACGCATGCCCATGTCCAGGTGGCTATACCATAGCCCAAATATCTGGGAATTGGAGGAAAACTCTTTCGATATGAAGTCTTTCATTTTCAGTGACAAACCTTACTGGATGAAATCCAAAATTATGGGCAAGGTTAAGTGTTCACATTTTAGAGATTACATTTTCCTTCCCAAATTGATACTCTCATATAGTATACTCTTGGGAGAGTCACTTAGCATTAGTTTCTTCATACGCAACAGGAATGAGTCCATGTCTCATCTATCTCACATATAGGAAGCTACAGCACAGATGTAAGTGCAACAACTGAAACAAAGCAATGAACTGAAGTGAGCTCGGCTGTGGTAAATGTACATAATCCTTGGCTTCAGCAAAGGAACAGAGTTTACAATAATCCTTAAACTCCTCTAAATCTCTACCTAAAGCAAATATTTTATATTACAATATTCTCAGAGTATTTGCTTCAAACACATAAAAAAGAATTTTGAGAAAGTCATTGAATAGGTTTCAAAATAATGTTATCATCACTGACTGGAGGGATAACGTAGGGTATTCACATACGTCACATATACGCTTTTGTTAACTATGCAGTCTTATATTGCCAAATGGAATACCAAAGCCTTTTTATAAATGAGTCTACTAATTTGATGCAAATAAATCTTAATGCTCATCAATGTATTTTTATATCAAAAACACACAAAAATATATTCCCATGCTCTCTCCTGTGTTTCTCCTTCTCGTAGGCACAAACACACACAGGCACATGCACACCTGCCCTGGGAACCTCAAACACTCAAGTGCTTATTGCTTTTTTCTCCCCGGAACATTGTATAAGCTTCAGAAACAACAGCAGTCAACGCTTCTCCAAACAGAGGAGGCTCCAGAATTGTGGTTTTAAAACCACAGCTGTTAGAAGCTATAGCCAAAGTTAATATGTTTATGTCATGTTTTCAACTCATAGTTTCCAAAAATCCCTTTTTAAAAAAAATGCAGCACACATGCTTAATTATTTACAGTCACCAGAAACTAAAGTACACACGCATGCACGCGTGCCCACTCACTCACATACGCACCTCATGAACGCTACCTCTGAGTAAGTTCGGGATGAAGAGAAACAAAAATCACAGCAAATGTGCAGTATATTAAAATGTTCATAGAAATATGACCCATGTGAAAATAAGACCGTACCCTCCCTTACCAAACATTACTTGGATACTCTCTACTTGTTCAGTGGGGCGCAGACAGAGGGATCTAAGCAAATTTATGAGGCTGTCATGTGACCCCACTGTGGGCCAAAGACTCTGCTACAAAGTAAGAAGCTATAAATTTCTTTCTCATTAAATACTTAGTCATCATCACAGAAAGATTTTGTATTCAAATACTCTGTGCCCTGTGTTTAACAGAGTCCCATCCATCTCTCTTTATATGGGATATCTTCTGTTAAACATTTCTTTGCACATATGTTTTTACTGTTTTCTTGACCACCTGGAAAACCTAAATTTTATTTCCGTGTAGGCAACCACATTGATATCTAGAGTCTTTCCAAATTTTTGTGTGCTTCTAGGTTATATTTTTACGTAACCCGTTAAGTGTTAAAGGAAAAACACGTTAATTTTTAAAGATTGTTCTCTTTGCTGGATATTTTTCATTCAGAACCATGGTTACGTAGGTGCTATAAATTCGTCTACCAATATCATATATAATCTCTGTTAGTCTGAAGCATTTCCTCTTTTCTCAGTGGGGGAAATCAGGTATTGAAATATTTCATGCAGAGCTTAGATCTAATGGACCTCTCTTTTCTTATTCATGTTTTTATAAGCTTCCTTAGCCCCAAGATGGCCACAACCTCTCATCACCTGGCGAGGGTAGATAACTCAAGACAAAGTATTTTAAAGGCCAGGAAAAGCCATAAAAGAACGAATGAATCAGAAGCCAAACCCATCAATTATCACCAGGGCTTAAGCCTAAATTCTCAAATATTCCTCCAAGAATGTATTACTGTTATTTAATTTTCTTGGCACTCTTGTCTCACATCTGTGTGAGTCTCAATGTGTCTTGTTTTCTGTCCCAACTCTGTCTCTTTTTTAACCATGAAAATAAGCCATTTATCTGTGTGAATTTCGTAATAACCTTGTAATCTGTTTCTTTATCACCCATTTAATGTTTGTGATTAATTGCACAGTAGACCTACACTTGGCACTGAAGATGAGCTTTGGCACATAACCAGGCTCATGGTCTGCAGGCTGACCTACTATCTCAGGATATACAACACTCATCCTCCGTCATACTTCAGGCTACGGAGACTACTGTGAAGACTTGTACTCTTCTCTACATAAACGTGTGCCGGGAGCCTCTACCAGGATTTGCAAGGTCTTGGAAAACTCTTGTCTGCACCTACTTCCACCTACTCAGATGGCAAAGTTCAAGAGAATATGTTTCACCCAATATTTTTCATCTACATCACTGAAATCATTCTGTAAATGATGCCTGCCATGTCTTCTATTACACTACTTCAATTCATTCTAATATGCAATTCTATTACCAAGTTTTACCATATAGTATGTTCATTTGCTCAACATTCTGGGGCACAATATCCAATGACCTTAATATGGGTTATAAGGGCCTTAAGGATGTGGTCTCTGCTTAACTTTCTAGTCTCCTCTTTCACCTTGACCTCTTCTCCATATATCCACTTTGTTCTAGTCACATTAAACTTCTTCCATTTCCTTGAAAGTCATTCTTTTTTTTTAATTTTTAAATTTATTTTTGAGAGACAGAGAGAGACAGGGCGAGCAGGGGAGGGTCAGAAAGAAAGGGAGACATAGAATCCAAAGCAGGCTCCAGGCTCTGGGCTAGCTGTTAGCACAGAGCCCGACATGGAGCTCGAACCCACGAACCACGAGATCATGATCTGAGCCGAAGCTGGACGCCCAACCAACTGAGCCACTCAGGCGCCCCTTTGAAAATCATTCTTATCTCAAGGCTTCAAACAGTATGTCACCTTTGGCTTTAATATTCCAGCTCATCATCTAGGTAAAGCCTGTCTGTCAGTTAAGAACGTTCTTTTTCCAGGAAGGCTTCAATGATCCCCTAAAATAGGTTATCAACCTTTCCCACATGCTGTTGCTAACAGTCACACCTTTCAACATCTCTATCTCAATTTTCTGCCTACGAGGTGCATGTATCACTAGTCTGAAAGCTCCACAAAAAATGATAATATATCCACCTTGTTCTCCATTACATCCTGTGAGTCCTGCTCAAGCATTATTAGGTACACAAATTTGTTAAATAACGAAAGGCTGGCTCCATCTCCTTTAATTCCATGTTCTCTCTCAATTACACATGCCCTCTTTCTTCCTGCCTTAGGTCCTCATGAGATATTGGCCTTGGCAAGCAAATACAGAAAAAGTTGGAGGACTGGAAACTTAGGACAATATCTAGTACTGTTCTACAGTTTGATAAAAGATAGCACACTAGTCCAAAATAATAAAACAACTTGCCCAGAACATTGAATTGGAAAGCAGCAGGCTCTAGACCAGAGCACAAATCTTCTAAATCCCTGGTCTATGTTTCTATGTTCTCTTGACTCTGCCAAGCTACTTACTGATGAGCAAGAATTTCTCATCAACTTCCTCCAACAAGGTTCTTGTGCCATTGGCCCTTGTGTTTACACTTTTATCTATGCCAAATGCTGATGGGGTGGTGGTTGACTTGACGGGGGGGGGGGTGTTGGCAGCTTATTTCATTGATTAATGGCTCTTCGCCAATGTACTCATCAATAAAATGGGAAGGCACAATTAAGGGGACTTAATGAGATGCTGTGTTAAAACTTGAACATATTACATTTATATTTCCATTGAATGAACTCGACAGCTTTTACAAAATGTAAAAGTGATGAACTATTTTGTTTCTGTTAGTGCTGTAGTTGTTTTTAGAAGTTTAGAATGTTTTTTGTTTCTTTTTTGTTTGTTTGTTTTTACCAAAATAGTATTCTAATTCTAAGTACACATAAGATGATAAACAAAGTAAAACAGTTTCTTTGGGACATGATTCTGATACATGAAGACTTTGTAGTATTTGTGGAAACAAAATAGTTTTCCAGAACTGTTCTTAAAGTTATTTTTTCCCCATTATTACTCATTTCCCATCGAGTCTGGCCTGGGGAATGAGGGAAAGGGTAGACACTAGCAAAAAGCAAACACACCAATCTCCGTTCACTGCCAAGGCTGCAGCTTTGTCCTGGTGTTAAATGTCTGCTATCAGTGACATCTTTCTGTGGGATCTCCCTGGTCATTCACAATATACTGGTTGTGTCCCAGGAAACTCATGCTTCTCCTGAATGTAAAATGGTTTGATCTCTTTGAAAAAAGTTTGACATTTATTATAAAGTGCAACATAGTCTGGGGTGCCTGCGTGGTTAAGCGTCCGACTTCGGCGCGGGTCATGATCTTGCAGTTGGTGAGGAGGAAGCCCACTTCAGGCTCTGTGCTGAAAGCTCAGAGCCTGGCGCCTGCTTCACATTCTGTATCCCTTCCTCTGTTCCTCCCCTGCTCACGCTCTCTCTCTCTCAAAAATAAATAAAGAATAAAAAAATTATAAAAATAAAAAGTGAAACATACTCCGATCCTAGAACACAGCAATCTACTATGTATTTACCAATAAAAATAAAAATACATCCATGAAAAAAAGGATACACAAATGTTCAGAGCAGCTTCATACATAAAAATACCATTGGGCAGCAACCCAAATAGCCAGGACCAGGTAAATGGGTAATCTGTGGAATGTTCATAAATTGAGAAACTATTTAGCAATACAAGGGAACAAATTAACTGATGCAAAAACAATATGCATGAAACTGGAAAACTTTATATTTTGCATAAGGCACGAGGCACAAGAGTACACAGTAAGATTCCATTTATATCACATTTAAGAAAAGGCAAAAGTAGTGACCATGACAGAAAGCAGGTCAGTGGTTGCTGCTGAAGGGGAGAGGCGTTGACTGGACAGGATACAAGTGAACTTTCTGGGGTGATAATAAAGTCCTATATCTTGCCCAGGTTGACGGTTACACTGGCGACCAGATTCATCTGTAAAGCATGCCTTAATAAAATAGTAAATGAACAGAAATCTGTTCACTCACATTGATTCCTGCATGGTAAATAGAATTGGAGAGCAGGCCATGAACTTGAAAAATACTCACAGTTGCACTGTAATTTCACAAAAGTTAAATGCCTTCCTGAGCTCTCCGTGCAACCTGCCAAAATTTGAGTTCACCTCTAGGTGACCACATGCTTCACAGAACACATCTTGGTACACGTTGTTTTCCTTTGAAGACAAATGTAAGTACATTATACTAGCCCTTTTTAAACATTTTTTTTTCCAAAGGGACTTTGAGAAAGGTAGGGAAAAATAAGTGAAAGTTTTTGGAACTATAATCATTAATATACATTGGATATATATAAAAGAGTAGATTCTGGTTTACATTATGGGCTAAGTGTTTTAGCTATTTTTTAATAAGACTTTCCATTGATGTTCAAGTTGCTTTCTCTCTCTTTTAAAATAACTATATAGACTGATGGAAGTTCAATTACTTGAGAAAGGTTTTTAAGTTTTCTTTTCCTTCAGTGTAACAAATAATTTGATATAGGCATGGCCATTTAAAGCTCAAGAAAGAATTATTAAAGTGGAACTCCCGGTATTAACTAACCATACCAAGAAGCCTTAAAGAAAGGAGGGGGGAATCAGAAATTGTTTTGTGGGCTCAAAGTTTAATATTGGAAATCTCTCATTTCTTGCAAAGTACTCCACAAAGCAGGTACATTAAGAAAAAAATGATGGATAAGAGGACTAAGAATATAGCTACTAATGGAATGTGTTGATTTTAAAGTTGTATAAAATGGAAGTCGGATCACCTAAGTAAAACTGCTTTTCTCTCGGTACTTTGCTCGCTGTGTATCTTATTAGGCACTCACAGCACTGATTTCTCCCTTGAAAACATAGACTCATTGCATAATCATGGTAAGGGACCATGCCATGAACTTCTTGTCTATTTTCTTGTTTTGCCTGGTACAGTGTTGCACAGACCAGTTCTTTAACAAATGTGTGCTGACAGAACTAAAGAGTTAAGAACACATTATTAAAGGTCTTTATATTATAAATGTACTGGGTACGAAGTAGTTATCTAGGTCTCTTGAGGTAAATAGGCAGCCATCCAGCTTTAGAATTCTTGACCCAGTCACTAGTATTTTTCTAAAATGTAATGGGACTGGATGTATTCTTCATAGATTATCCTCAAATTTCTATGAAGTTATCAGAGCATAAAATGACAGAGAAAGCACAACAGAAACTTCTATATAAGCCTTTTTAACTTAAAATATTGTTTCATAGAATTAGTAACAAAGGCATCATTCAAAACAAATTAGTGGCATGAAATATATAAAGGAAAAATAAAATGATATGTACCTAATGTAATTTCTATCTTTAATTTTTTCTGGAAAGCAGAAACAAATGGTTTTCCTAATATTTGATTAGAGAATGTTCTTTCTTGTCATATCACAGACACTAACTGAGCCAGACCTACAGTATGAAACCCACTTCCACAGACCAAAGACATGTCCTCTAGGACTGACAATGAAGATGAATAATATAGGACACAGCAAAGTGCTAAAGAAAGGGCCTGGAGTTGACTACCTTTTTGTGGTGAAAGGGTCTTTGCATAGTTGTTCCCAACCTTCAGCCACCAGTGGGCCCAAATATACCTTTTATCTGTGGTACCCACTGTAGGAAGGTTTGCCATTACATGCAACACAACACAGCCATCAGAATCTACTAGGAGATGGAAGCATGCTGTAGGACTCCCAATTCAAATCCTATATCCAGTTCTTAGTTAAGGACCATATAGGCTGGTGATTCAAAAACTTAGTGAATTTTAGAGTTAGTGGGTGTCTGTCAATGTAACATGAATAATAAGGGTCCAGAAAAGTATGAATGACTTGCCCCAAATTGCACACATACCTCATGCTATAACCAGGGTGAATCCCAAATTCTCTCAAGTTCTGAGTGAGGGCTTCTTTCACTGCACCAGCCTCTCTCTCTTGCCCTCATTCCTTCATCTACTTATATCCTGGGTTGTTTCCGTATCATTACTTGGTTGGCTCTATTCATACAGGGACATGATTTTTATGAACAAAGTTCAAAGGCATAGTCTGCTGATACTGCAGAGTTTTTGTTAATACATTGCCCCTAAAGCCCTTCTGACACTCTCACTAAAGAACCCAGAGCAAGTCAGTAAACTCATTTCTCTGCAATAAAATGCCAGCCTCTTATATTTATGGTGCAACTATTTCTCTGTTAATTAATCTATTATTTGGAATCTTCTAATAATCAAAAATCCCCAGAGGATGGAGTGCAGAGAACACTGCTAACCCCTCAAGTTAAAACATCTAAATATTTTTATGATAATCAGTTTTGTTTCATTTGAAATAGCCTGCAGTGTATAGGATAACATTTCCCTTAAGACTCTTTAGTTTTGACACAATTGGAAAAATGATTTCTTTCTGAGTATATTTATAGGGGCTTTCTGAATATCTTTGTGCATGAAAATCTCAGAGAGACAAAGGAAATCAATTATTATTGGTTATGTTTTTTTCTCCCTGTCGGATGGAAACATAATAATTATTTCTTCCCATTTCATTATATACATCGGTTCAGAAAACAAAATGGTAAGTTTGTTAAATTACTTTGCTTAATTTAGAAAGAAATTTTGTGTTTATATGAGGACTGGTTTGCACTACTGTCATCTTTAAATATGTTCAAGCCAGCATGACCTGAGTACTTAAACATTAGATCATATTACTTTCTGATGAAGTCTCAAGATTAAACATTTTTTATAAGCTTTTAATGTAATAATTCCTCATGCTTATAAAGCCATGTGGCTAAGGGTTGGAATGTGACAAAAGAAGGACTTTTTAATTCTATTTTAACATTTGTTGACCTAAGGAGTGGCACTAGGCACTTCTGGAGGAGAAAATTTAATTTAAAAATGTGACAGGAAGTGTCTACTCTTGAAAAGCTTAAAACGAAGAGAAGGAGGCAGGTAAGAACTTCTCCCAAAGGCACTGCAAGTGGAGGGCGGCAGCACAGGAGCAAGCACATTGTGGAACCCCAAGGTAAGTGATGACTCGCATTTACAAAATGTGATCCTCAACCACAAATGACACCATCAGGCAGCCACCTGATTAAGTGTTAATCTGGGTTGTGCTTGCTCCCTTATCTCTCACCTCTGAGAGATAATCAACAAGTCTCATTGTTTCTGTATCAAAAGGTACTTTAAATCCACTATTCTGTTCCCACACAATTTTAAGTCACCATCAGTTTTTGCCTAGATTGATGTAACCACCTTCCTTCAATCTCCCTGATTCCACTCCCAATTTCATATCAACTCGCTGAACTACAACAAATAAAAATATTTTTGAAACATGAAAAAGATGACTACTACCTAAAATTCTGCAATGGCTTCCCATTGCTTTTAAAAGTCCAGTTGCTATAGGGGCACCTGGCTGGCTCAGTTGGTAGAGCATGAGACTCTTGATTTCAGGGGGTCATGAGTACCGGCCCCATATTAGATATAGGATTTACTTAAAAAAAAAAAAGTCCAATTGTGGTCATAGCTTATAAAACTCCATATTGATCTGGTTCCTGTCCTCCTTTTTTCTTTTGTAGGAGACATGGTAGCCAGACTTAGCATCCATACTAGAGGCCAGAGAGCTACAAACTGTAGGTCTTAGACACACCCAGTACGTCTGGTTATGGTTTGGTTTCTCCCATTGAGATTGCATAAGATTGGAAAAAGGGATTTAGAAAATATTTCTGCCTCTTCCCCCCCACCTTTTCTGGCAAGTAGTATGAAGGAAGAGGCTGGTTATTTGGGGGGAAGTTTTCCCATGTGAGCTGTTTTCTCATTGTAGTGTCTTCCTGATAAATGACATGGCTGCTGCATGGCTCAATTCTACAGGTTGTTTCTTTTGTAGCTTTCCTAATGAATCTGTAATCCATTTTATCCTTCCTACTAAAACAAGCTAAGATGAAGTCTACATCCAGCTGTTCAACCTCTAATGGTATATTCATTTTCAGCTTCTCTAATATGCCAAACTTGTTTATTTAAGTCTTGGCACATACTTTCTTCTTTGACCAGGTTGGCCTTCTTTGGGGTCTTTCTCATATCTCACTTCTGGATGGAAACATGAGCTCCTCAGAGATACTTTTCTTGATAAATCAACCCAACTTAGATACTCCCCTACTTTTCTCCATTAAACACTCTGCATTTTAACAGTAGTTAACATATGCTATAATATATAAATACATATAAAATACCAGATGTTTTGTACCATATTATATAATACAGGCTTCTCTATTATGTTTAGCCACTAAATTGTAAGTTCAGCCACTAGATCAGCAATGTATACCTAGTACCTTGGAGAGTACACAGCACAAATATTTTTAAAATAAATATATGTTATTTCTAGGGGTTGTCCAACTTTTCAGCCAGTCCTTTCTTCTTTCATTGCTTTTCACTGACCATGGTTTAGCTAGGGAAACCAGGAGGGAATCTTTATTCAGAGTAGCTGGGGAAGTTCCCCAGACCACTGCATCCTAGCAAAACCATCAGAGATGGTGAGGCTCATAGGCATGGGGCTTTGTCTCTGTGCTGTCTTATCTCTCAGGCACATCACAAGGTCTCTGGACTTGGAGTACGTACTCAATAAACAAATGTTTGGCAAATGAATGGATCTCATTCCATCCTTTCATTTGAGAGTAATATGAGGTCTGGGGAGATAAATCACTCTTTCAATGTCAAAAGAATAATTCTTTTCCCTATACCACTCTCTCAGTTCAAGCTGTCATGTCCCAAATATTTCTCATATCTTTCTTCCTTCCTTCCTTTCTTTCTTCCTTCCTTCCTTTCTTCCTTCCTTCCTTCCTTCCTTCCTTCCTTCCTTCCTTCCTTCCTTCCTTCCTTCCTTCCTTCCTTCCTTCCTTCCTTCCATTATTTTGAGACAGAGCACATGTATGCAGGCACAGGAGGGGCAGAGAGAGACAAAGAGAAAGGATCTTAAGCAGCCACTAAGCCCAGTGCAGAGCCCCACATAAGGCTCAATCTCATGACCATGAAATCATTACCTGAGCAGAAATCAAGAGATGGATGCTTAATCAACTGAGCCACCCAGGCACCCTCTCTCACATTTGACTTTTGACATTAGAAATATATTTAATTTATTTTAAATTCTGAGAAAGAAAATTTAAGAACAATTTTGGATACTGAAATTTTAAAACATACAGGATATTTTCTAATCAAAGCCCTCTCACAAGTCTTGCAGTTCTCAAAATCCAGAATGATTTTATACTGTTTGAAACCCATACTTAGGTTTTTGCTAACAAGATTATATATAAATGATATATTCCTCATATTAATTACATTCTTAATTATATGTTTTCTTGAATAGTTTTATATTTTAATTCCAAGGAAGATATATTTAGTATAAGTGACATAAAAATACTTTTCTCTAGCTGTTGATACAGAACATATAAAAATAAATTAAGAAAGAACTGATTTTGTCTTATTTTGTTTTACAATTAAATCACTGACATGTTATTTCTTTTCACAAGGTATACAGAGTGATAAAATTCTACTGGGATAGTTAGAAATTTAAGAGAAAAAATATATAAAAACTTTTAAAAGTTTATTTATTTTTAAATTTTTAACATTTATTTTTTGAGAGATATAGCAAGACAGATTGTGAGCATCTGAATCTGAATCTGAAGCACACTCCTGCCTCTGAGGTGTCAGCACAGAGCCTGATGCAGGGCTTGAACTCACAAACCACGAGATTATCACCTGAGGCAAAGTCAGACGCTTAACTGACTAAGCCACCGGGTGCCCCTAAGTTTATTTTTTTGAGAGAGAGAGAGAGACAGGGAGGGCAAGCATGGGAGGGACAGAGAGAGAGGGAGAAAGGGAATCCCAAGAAGGCTCTGTGCTGTTAGTGTGAAGCCTGATGTGGGTCTAGAACTCGTGAACTATGAGATTGTGACCGGATTCCAAACCAAGAGTCGGATGCTTAACTGAGCCAATTTTTAAAAGATTGGTTGGGGGAGGTGATAATTCCTTTGTGTTATTACATTTATTATTACTAGCATTTGAATTAATATTTATATTAGGTAATATAATTAGACTAAGAATTTTATATTAAAATATATATGTACTCTATAACAATAGTTCTAAAGGCATCTATTTCAAAATGCAGCACGCAACTTCTGTTTTAATGTTTAGGTGAAAAACATCATGTATACAATAAGAATATATGTTTATTTAAAATATCTAGTGATTCTTTGGTTCAACTTTTGTCTTCAGGAAATTTGGGATTTGATATTCATTTTAAAATTTCTTATAATACTGAAATAAAAGATTTCTTTTTTATTAAAATCCAAAGCCCTTATTTAGACTGAATTTTCTTAATCTTAAAAAGATCCAAGAGAAAAGACCCTCCTTGATCCAACATTCTAAAACTATATAAAATTTCAAAACATTTGTATTTTTCTTATGAACCACAGAGCTAGCTCCATTATGCTCAAAGTTAAAGACATACACATTTCAAAAGTCAGGCCCATTAACTCTTTCAGTCCTCCTAGGAAACCATCAATGCGGACTTATAATAGTGCAAATAAAATTTAAGACAGGGAAAAAAAGATTACATTTCATAGGTACTTAAAGTTTGAGTTTCAAGTAGACTCCATTGGCACACTTGGGAAAATCTATTTCTTTTCTCTTGTTTTTTACAGCTTGATATAAAATCATTTCTAGTGTATTATGTATGGAAAAGACCTCATCTTTTAGACACAGCTCATGTGTTTATGCATTTTGCATGCACAGTAAATCAGCAACAGACACAGAAGCATGATGCCATCTCAGCAATTGCTAGGCATATGGATTAAGAGATAGAGTGTAGTTACATATTCCTGATTATTGGAACATATCTCTGCAAACATTCCTCAGCTCTGAACTGCAGTGTTAGACATTTAAACAATTGTTATTTGTTTGGGCAGAGAAGCTGCAAGCTATCACAGTGTGATGGCAGCTTTACGCTATTGAAACACAGGGTCCAAACACAGAACTAAACCACTACAGTGGGGTCTCAGGCTGGATTTAAATAAACACTGTCTCCATGAACCAAGGCCACTCCTTATTTAATTGTTCATTCAGCCCCTAAAATAGACGAGACAAAGTAGTCATAAAAGGGGACTATTCAAAGTAATATTTGCCAAATCTGTTATTTACCTAATAATTTTAAAATTAGACCACTTCCCTCACAACAAACTGGGATTTTTTAAAAAAATGATATTGAGTGCAATTTTCTCCTTCTTACAGAAGACACTGCATATATTTGTTTGAATCATGTCTTGAAGATACTTAAACTCAGGGTGCCGTGTAGGTGCATGTGCATACGTGAGTTGGAAGGAGACCTATACTTGCTTTGATTTTGCATCCATAGCATATAAAATACAACTGTTTTTAGTTGAGAATGGCTATCTTTTTCAGATTACAGAACCTGAACTTATTTAGGTCAGAATTAAAATAGAACATTTCTCTTCTGGTGAAGAAAAAAAAATTCCCTATCCAAAATCTATTTCTTATCTCCTTTCATCTCTCACTCTGGCTACAATCTAATTCTCCCCCAAAAACTAGTTCCAAGGAGTGCTCCATCTTTCCCTTGCATGGAAGAGATTCCAGGATGATCCTCTTCCTGGATGCTGTCTCATGCATATTCACAGCCCTCTCTTGGTTCCCACCCCTTAAAGAGTCTCTGATAACCCTGAATCCCTCTCTGTCCTCGATCACCTTGACCATTTTTGCAAATGCCTCACAATTCTAAGACCTCCCAACTCACAGTCATTAAGGCACTATTACTTCTTCCTTTACTCTGATAGACCAAATCTACCACACTTCAAGGCCCCTCCAGCTTAGCCCTTCCCTTCCTGTCCTATTAACAGTTCTGTTCTGGGAAGTGATTGTATCGTATTTACAATTTAGCAAGGATCTTCCTACCCACTGTCTTCTTCAAGTCACTGCTGGCACCCAAATGTCGTACCAATCGTTAGATTGGTCTCCCTAATGTCAAGCTCTGAGTCCTCAATGTACCATGTCTACCGTTTCTTGCCAGAGTTCCATCTTCTCTATTGAATGATGGCATCTAACTCCCCATCAACCAACATCATGGCCATTCCTGCAACTTTTTAAAAAATTTATGCCTTTTTCCATAGGACTTGCTTTTTCTTTTTCTCCCCAAAATCTGTGTCCAAGCAGATTGTTAATTTAAATTTTACATCTTCCATGGAGCCTCCAGCAACAAAAACCAGTAAACATATATGGAAGCATGGACACCAACTTTCTACTCTATAAGCTACAACCCCCATTTCTAAGAGACACACATCTATGGATGAGAGTGATTTTCTCTACTATTACAATGGAGTCCGAGGGGGCATCTTCCAGAATAGATCTGATTCTCCAGGGATATGTGTATGAAAATGTTCTTGGCCCATTTCTTGCTCCCTTATCCCTAATAAAATTCCGTTCAAAAAGCAGTATTTGCAGCCTCTATGAAAGAAACATAAAACTTCCATCAATACAATATCAATGAAAGAAGAAAGTATATCCACGTTATCTATTATTCCAGCCTAAACCTTAGTACAAACTTTAGCACATATTTGATGTTCCAGAATATGTATTATAAAAACAAATATTTAGTGTGGATGATAGCATCATTGTATACAATATCCAAAACACTACAGTGCTATTCCCTAACAGAAAATGGCATATGGCTATGCTCCACTGACTTGTGGACTCATCACGTGAGTGACTTTGCTCCCTCACCATAAAAACAAGAGTAAAAGTGACCCATGTGATTTCTTAGCAGATAATTTAACAGATCATATATGGCTTACTATTTCTTTCTTTTCCCCTGTACTATAAGACAAACAATGCCCAGATACACCTACTCTATCAGACTATGTCCAGAAATAAAGGCTTATTCAGCAAAGTCACCACAAAGAATAAATCTTAGGTTTTGTAAGCCATTGAGATGTGGGGTAAAATCTCTTACCATCATTTAACTTGCCCTAAGCTGTCTTATACAGAGAGAATCAAATATTTGAAGTAGGACTATTCTCTCCTCACATTGGTTATTATCTCCAAAAGAAAGAAAGGACAATTATTTTAATTCAGGATTGTGGCTATATTCAGTACGAAAACACTGTCCCCAGCAACACAAAAACAGACTGACTGAAGGGATAGCAAGAGATTAGACCTTTTTTCTCTTTAACTTCATTCAAATTTGGTAGCATGAGAGATTGGAGGAAGAGGGGATTACAGGAATCTTTTTACCTTTTAGATCATATACATCTTATAAAATGTGTAAAATTAGCTTGTATTATGTATAATTAAAATATTAGTAAAAATAAAATAAAATTAATATGTAATAAAAATAAATAAAATAAAATAAGTAATAAGTACATGAGAGGATAAAGTGACAACCATAAATTTCATATAAGCTTTGAGTAGAAATATTTTTGTGAATATATTAAGATATTTTTAAGATCAAAACATAAATTAAAAAGTTAGTTTTTCTACTTGAATGGGTAGCCTAGAAGTACTAGTATTATTCCCTCTATAAAAAGCTTTAGAAAATTCTAGAGCTGTAAATTAATTTAGTTCAATATTCGGGCAGGAAATGCATATTTCTCTGTATAATTTCATCTATGGTACCACTTGAGAAATTTATCTTTGCTTTATGTAACTTTTGTGGAAATTTTCCTTCTCAGACCTGATCCATAATTTAGCATGTGTAATTAACACATGTAATGATGTGTTAATGATCTCTTATTTATACAGCATCTAGCTTCAATGAACACAAAGTACTCTATTTACTTAATTTATTCTCTAAACATATGCAACTGGAACTAACTTTGGACTTAAATTAACTCCACTAAAGAGTAGATTTCTATAAAATAAGATTTATTTAAGGCAAAAATAAAAAATTAAGACATGCAAATGTTCTTCCGCATGACAAATTTATTTAAGGCTTTTGATTTAAACTAAAGAGTACTAGACAAGCGTTTCCAAACTCCTATCAGTGTTCACCAGGCTATGGATGACTACCTAGAACCTTACATTTTTCCTAACATCATAAGAACTTAATTTGTAATGAAAGGCTACTTGGCAGTTGCAGCTAATTCTACATTTACCTGCCTCTGTAATTTGCTTTACTTATGGCTGTCTCTTGCATTAATATTCATTACAAAAGCCCCCTTCTAATATTACTTGATTTGACAGAAATGCATTAGCTATGACAAATGCTTCATAATGTACTCAGACAGTATTAATGCAAGTAGAATCTATGGTAATTATTGCTATTTAAACACACAGATTACTCCTTCTGGTCTTCTTTTTTAAAAGAAATTACAGCCACCAGAAGTTAGAAATATCTGCTTTTTAAATACACTTTGCATTAATATCATTTCCCCATACTAAAAGAGTCACATACAGAGATAATGGCATATAAGAAACATGGTAGGCTCATCTATTTTTTCAAAAAAATAAAAAGGGAAAAAGGGAGAAACTCCTCACTTGTCCAGAATAAAAGAGGGATTTCAGGAGGATGGGCTACTTGGTATCACAGTAAGATTAAGGCCATTGTCACTCGATATCGATTTATCCTCCAGAGGGCCTTTGACTGCTCCCTTGTTCTCATCACATGCATCCAGGATCAGCAGCTTCTTCTAATCAGGAAAGATCCAGGAGATGAAGAAGGATTTCCTGCTCACTTTGAAGATCACTAAAAAGCATTGCACTTATGACCTGATCTACTAGTAAGTTATTTGTTTGATGATACTTGATTTCTTCAAATTTGTAAGCTTAGCATATGAACTGGATCCTTTACGGAGTTCCCTTAGAGTTTTGAGGTCCATACAGCAGATTGTGAATCACTGCCCCAATCAAACTCCCACCTAAAATGCTCCAGGGTAGCCCATTCTATTTGCAGGACTATATTTTCACAATTGCAAAGACTGAGAATTCATTGCCTCTCAATGCCTATCCACTTGCAGATAGCTTTAAATTTTAGAGAAGATTTTTCTTACTGAATTGGAATCCATCTTTCTGCAACTTCCTTTCATTGTCCAGTTAGCTCTGGACCAGTAAGCTCCGTCTCTGTGGCCTAGAACACCACATGAATGTAGGAAGTGTTTGACATACAATTGTAGGATAAATGAATGGATAAACAACCAACGCTATTCCTTTCGAAGTCATAAAATTCATAACCTTTTTTCCTAAATAACAAAGTATTTGGGCACTGTTCTCAACATTTTTATCAGGTCCAAAGTTTCAGTTGCTTCAGGTCCTTCTCACATGGTGCGGTTTCTAGAACTTTTACCATCCTAAGGGATTTGTTCTGGGTTTGAGCAATTTCATAGACTTTCTTTGAAGTGAGCAGGTCAGAACTAAGTGTATTGCACTAAACATGGTTCAACAGCAAGTAGAACCACTTGTTCTTCAAAAATGGGACTCGTTTGTTCTGAGTAGGATTGAAAAGAAAAACGGTCTAGGATCATCCCATGGTTGATTCCTATGTGTGGTTCACTCAGTCCTCTAAATTAGTGGTTGGTGAACTGTGGCCTGTGGGCCAAATCTAGTTTACCGTCTGGCATAATAAGATTTTATGGAAACACAGGCACATCCATTCTTTTATGTATTATATATGGCTGCTTTCACTCTACAATGGCAGAAGTAAATACCTGTGACAGGACTTATGGCCGACAGAGGTGAAAATGTTTCCATCTAGCCCCTATAGAAGAAGTTTGCTGATCCTTGTCCAGGGTCAAAGTTCATACCAACATAAGCAGTGGCACCAAATATCACAAACCCAAGAAAACCAAGGAAACTACTCTCTCCTAGTGAAGTTAACTTTTACCTAATAATTTCTCTAAATCGGTTACCCAAACTTCTGTAATTGTTAGAATTATCTGTGAAATTTTTTAGCAATGCCAATTCCTGGGTCTCAAACTAGGCCAACTAACTCAGACACTCAACACTGTGGCTTTGAATAATCCCTGACATTGGCACTCCCACCTTAGCTTTCTCCTAACCCCTTAAGTTATTTCCGGCCTTGTTATTGTTGTGGTTGTTTGTTTGTTTGCTTAATTTTTACTTCGACAAATTTTTTGGACCAACAAAGATTCAAAAATAGTATTGAGAGAATTGCCATGTAGTCTTCAGTCAGGTTCCACCACTGGGAACATTTTTTTATCACCGTAACAAAACTATCCAAACCAGAAGATTGACCGTAGACAATACTATTAGCCAAGTTATAGATCTTATTCAGAATTTGCAGTTTTAACATGTGATTTTTTGTGTATATATTTTTGACATTTTGCCACATGTGTATATTCTTGTAATCACCACCATAATCAGGAAACAGAAGACTGTGATATTACTCCAGAGAAACATGTTCATGCTAACCCTTTGTGGTGACAGCCTCCCTGTAGCTCCAAATCCTAAAAACTATGGCTGAGTATGACTTGGAGAATGCTACATCAGTGGAACAATAAAATATGAGATATCCCGAGATTGGTTTTGTTCATTCACCATGATGCCCTTTAGGTCCACCCAAGTTGTTGCATGAATCAATCGTGCAACTTTTTATTGTTGAGTAGCACTCCATAGTATCAATGTCTCACCATTTGTTAATCCATTTGCCCAGTGACAGACATCTGGGTTGTTTCCAATAATGAGTGATCATTAATAGAGCTGCTATAGAGATTGGTATCCAGGGTTTTGTGTGAACCTAAGTTTTCAGATCTGCTGGGTGAATACCCATGGGTAAGAATGGTAGGTCACATGGCAAGTATATGTTTACCTTGATGAAACTACCACCTGTTCTCCTCAATGGCTATGCCACCTTGCATTCCTACCATCAATGTCTTTCAGTTGCTCTGCATCCTCCTCAGTACTGGTATTGCCAGGATCATCACCATTCTAGTAGGTGTGTAGTGTTGTCTTCTCATGGTTGTATTTTGCATTTCCCTAATAGTTAAAAAAAAGTTGAATATATTCTTGTGTGCTTATTTATCATCTGTTGCATTCTTTGGTAAAATACCTGTTCAACCTTTTGTCCATTTTCTAATTGGAATGTCTGTCCTCTTACTGTTCAGTTTAACCTGTTCTTTAGATGTTCTAGGTACAGAATCTCCCAGATTTGTAATTAAAAATATTTTCTTCCAGACTGAGGGTGTTTTTTTTGGTCACAGAACAAAAGTTTTAATTTTAATGTAGCCCAATTTATTGATTTTTCTCTTTTATGGATTATGCATTTGCTGTCATTATCACTCAGGGCCCAATTTGGAGAGACAACCTACACAGTATTTTGCACATGGAAAGTTCATCATTAACTCTTACAGGAGAGAACTTAATGACAATTTGCTATTCAGAAGTAAAGAGATCTCTAAATAATGTAAGACTAACAGATATATAAAGTAGTTAGGTCATGTCATGTGCTGAGGTCATGTGACTAAGGATGAAAACATCCCTCCCAGAGCTGAGCTCCAGACCTTGTTGGAGAGGGTGTGCCCATGGCTCACTAAATGGCTGCTATAGAGCATCCCTGGTGGTACTTGCTGGAAATCTGGCCTCTAAGGTACCAATGAAAGCTGTTCATCGTGAAGTCTCAAACTAGAGGAACAAAGCTATAAAACTGCCATTTGCTGACTTGGGAGAAGTTGCTGGTCTATCTTTGCTTCCGGACACCACGCACAGCAGGGGCTGGGTGTCTATGGAAGAAGCTGTCTACACTGCAGGAGTCTGGCCAGTGGGTACCCAAGACCAGGAAGAAAGACTTCTTCCTCCTTTAGCGTCTCTCCAGTGCCCCTTTACTGACAAAGATTAACATAATGCTAGCTGGTAAACAAACAAACAAACAAACAAACAAAAGGACACTTTAGAAGGGCCCACCCAGACCCACTTTCACAGAGTGAGGCTGGCTAACAGGGCTCTGCCTCATAGTTTCACAGTGCCTTCTGGCCAAGGTACTGCCTCTGCTTGTGTCAGTGCTGAGCAGGGATGGTAAGCAGGACTCTATCCCATAGTTTCTGAAGGGTCTAGTGAGGAGGAGAAGCAGCTCCTAGCTATTCATTTGGAGTACAAAGTATAGCCGGAAGGGGCCCATCCCACAGGGCTACCACCTTCCAAACCCACAAGAAGGTTGGAAAGAGAGGGCTTTCCTTAGGGCTGTTGTATGTTCAGCTACTGGCAATTCTAGGTTGCAGGTTGCTCTAGGCTGGCATACACGAGAGGAAAACAAAACAAAGAACCCAGGGGAAAAAAAAGAAATCAACAAAAACAAAAATGAGAACAAAAAACATGGAATTTCCCACTGAGTCACCTTCAAGCCTGTAGGTCCCTAGGCAGTCATACTTCTGTCTACCCATCAGAGTCTTCTGATTGTTGCTTCATGTATTTTCCCCAGGGTTTACAGTTGTAATTAGCAAGAAGAGTGGGTGCTGTTTGCTTATTCCATCTTCTCTGGCACCAGAAACTCTCCATAGTCTATGTTGAAACTGATTTATTTCCTCAGACAGGTTTGTTCCAAATATAGGGGTTTCCGATCCGTGGTATTGTCACGATCAGCTGGCTCAGGAGGATCACTTCTAAAAAATGCTTATCCCGATCTGCAAGACTTTCTTATCCACTAAAGCTGGAGATGGGCCATAATGTGGGCATTAAAAAGGCGCCCACGCCATTATGAATGGCAAGCTTTACTAAACATAAGAACTAATGAAGGAAGAACTTGAATTGTCTTAAACTGCCAGCTGCGGAAAACCAATGTACATCCGCCATCGATTCTCACCTTTGTGGCACAGCAACAGTACAGGAATGCCTTGGCACTTTTCTGGCTATCCTATCATTTCTGATCTTGCTGGCTACGGGCTTCCTCCTTGGCATTTCCTTTATATAGATGATGTCTTTCTAATCCTCTCCTCCCCCATTGTTTTCTATTTGTGAGGATCACAAAGGAATGAGAAAATCCCAATCCTATCTCAAACTTACAATACCTGATAATAATAACAGTACATGGTAATAGTAACCTTCCTACAATTTCAGAGCATCTGCTCTGTGCCAGGCATTATGATGCATGTCTTACCTACACTTTTGACCATGTTTACTACAATTTATTATTTAACAAATGAAGAAAATAAATGGTAGAGATGAGAAACCTAGAGTCTTATTCCAAATCTCTTTCACCTTTCCCAAGCCAATATCTCATTGCTAACTCCCAACTACCATGTCTATACCACCTTTTTTTTTTGGCCTATATCTGTAAGTATACATTGTAGTATTTCCATTTTGATGTTATCTACTGAACAAGACTGAAAGCTCCCTGATGGAAGTAAATTGTCTCAGGTCTTAAAACACTGAGCTGACATGAGATCCCATGCTAGGTGTTGAGTGGCTGCTGATTTTCATAGCTGCCAATTTAGAGGCTGTTCTTCTCTAGCAACTGACTTAGTGGAGAGATTAAAAGAATTTATCTAGAGAGTCACAAATCCAGCCAATGACTAGCTGAGTGGAAGGGATGCTCAGTGAATAATGAGGCTAATCTGACTGATAATCAAAATTTGACCATGCATGCAGATGCGCACCCAACCTGAAAAGAGGGGTCACCATATGCATTAATTTATAGCTACATATGAAGAAACGGAGCCAAGTGTCATAAATGCAAGCACAAGCCTTTCAAATACACACATTTCAGAGACTCGTATATGACGATGATACTTGATAAAGGCTCACATCAGTCGTGCCACAGCCTCCTGTCCTGATTACAAAGTACACACTGTCCGTTTCTCTGAACATGATGACATGTTATCAAAAGATGATAAATGTCCACACAAGCAGGTAGAGCCAAAAGAAGTGCCTGCAATATTTCTCAGGGGTTTCACAACAATAAACATATTGTTTGGATGTTTTTATTTTCTGTGGCATGAAAAGCAAAAGGCTTTAACTGTCAGGAAAGCTAAAATGAAAAGAAATAAAACTCAGAGGATCTGGGCATTGGAATCGACATTACATCACGAAGAGTGTAAGCATGAGCCTGAGCCGGAGCTTGCTCCAAAACATTCCTAATAGTTCGTCACATGGCCTATACCAACAACTCCTCCACAGTCAGGAAAATACCTGAAGTGCTTTATTTGATAGAAAGTTCTTTGGTTCATTCGTTCTTTCATTCATTCAATAGTCATCATGCACTATTTTTTTGAACCAAGACTATGCAAGGTGCTAGGAAAATAGCTATAAACTATATATATATATATATATATATATATATATATATATATATGTTCTTAAGGAATGTCTCTTTTACTGGAGGTGACAGACAATAAACTGAACTGTACAAGAACAAACTCTTTATGAGCGTGATAGTGTGAATCTGGTGAGTTTTGTATTTTTCATCAGTTTCCCCTGGTTGTATACTTTCCTGTACCCTCAACATTTCTGCAGGACAAATGCCTCCAGAATTGTTTTAACTCTTTCACATCTGACAACATGTTGTGGCTCTTCATTCACTACTCTGGTCCTACGTGCTAGGCTGTATGCATTTCCTTTGTAAATGCACTGGTTCAAAATCTATCGTTTTTGCTCCTAAACACATTTGTTACAATTAATTATATGGCCCAATATAAATGCAAGAGGCCTTGAACCTGGAGGGAAATAAAGGGGTAGTGAAGGCTATCTCTACTGCAAATTCTAAATTTCACCTACTATCATGACAGTAGATGTAATAATGAATGCTATTACCTTCCTCATTGCCAGTTCAACACCTATATGCTCAAATGTAATCACACACACGCCCTATGCAATATGCACCTACATAACAATGTTAATATGACAGTAAAATGGAGAAGACTTGATTTAGGAAAGGGAGTTAAATAATTTGCTTATTGAAAATATAACACATCTATAGCTGGACCACAACCTTGCATTTCAGAAACAACATGCCTACTGCTCAGGATCAAGGCTTCCGGGGCTAGATTTACTGAGATTCCACTTCTGGTTCTATCATTACTAGCTATGTGACTTTAGATAAGCACTTCACCTTTCTGATCCTTAGTATCTTCATCACAAAATGAAAATAAGATCAGAAGCAGTGTCCCTCCAAAACCTATAGGGTGCTTGACTCATAGTAAGTGCTGGAGATACGTGTATTATTATTGCTGTTATATTTAATTATGCAATGAAAACACAATTTCTTTATTTGCTAAAACCAAGTCAGTCTTCCTAAAGAGCATCTACCAAGCTACATTGAAAGAGGGTTGAAGGATGTACTACAACACTGAATTTACATACTTAATATCATCATACTCTTTACAGGTTGAATAGCCTCTTTTGGATTTCTTTTAACTCCATGGCACAGAGTTAAAGTTTTTCGTCTTTCTCTTCCTGTGCTTGATCATCCATTCCCTCTTCCTTACCATTAACTTCAAGAGGGTTATGATTATTCATACAGTCAAGGCAAAAAGGAAAACACAACTCATTATGAAAAAGCCAGAAGTATGCCAGGTCTGAAGAGAGCTAATATTAATTTAGTTTTTCTGGCACTCTTTTAGTTTTCCTGCGTCTACCTGCATATCTAGAATAGAATCTTCTACCATTCTACTGAGACAAAACTCTTAAGTTTATTCTAGTCCATCTGATTCTCGGTAGAGGAATTCAAATGTATCCCTCTGTCCTGATTCTCCACCTTCTGTTCATCCAGTGTCACAGTGTCGTGGAAACAGGACAGAAATGACATTAAGGAGATTACAAGTAGAAGAGACCGCAGCCCACTTGGCAGTCTTCTACGTAAGACTTGGCTGTTTTGTTAGACCAGGGTTTTTAGAACATGAATAAATCCAGTCAGCTTCAGTTCTCTGGAAGGGAAGTTTCAGCATTTATTTGTTTAATCTCTCTAAAGCAGTCCAAAAGCATTACCTGAAGGCAGAACTTTGAATTGGATTTCTGGTCCCAGAGGACACCAATGTTGCTGCGAGAGTCGGCCTAAAGCCCTAGCCTGTAACAAGCACATTTGCAGTTAGAGTCTATTAATAAACTGATGAAAGCTCACTTGTTAAAAGCTGGAGAACGCTATTTAATGCTCTCTTTTGCTTTTAATGGACTGAAACCTGTTAAAGTGCTGCTAAATAATAAGATAAATTCTTCTTGCAGTTGAGAGAGGACAGGAGTGCACACACCACACATACACACACACACACACACACACACACACACACACAACTGAGAGATTAATTTACATAGACTTGACACCAAAAAGCAGCTGGAATGGAGCAAAACCTTAGAGTCTAGAGGGTCCAAGGAGCGCCACAGACAGTCTGGAGATGAAACTTGAGATGTTTCACTCAGACAGAACTATGATTACATTATCAACTTTTCCTGGGGCTATTAAATCAGTGGAGCAAAAAATAGGCACATTTGGTCCACAGACAGAGAGCGCCGAGTATAGCGGAGAGAGGATTAAAATGGCACAACAGATGTCTCGGGGCTCTCATATCAAGGTGCATGCTCAGAAGGGCTCTTCCGGGGGCTTTAATGTGGAAAATGGCTTATTGAGCGCAAAAATGAGAGAAGTTAGGGGATGGACTTTTAAAGACTTTCCTCATTCTTTAACTTCCCAGATGGGCTGTTTCATCTATTTTGGATTTGTGATGTCGAACCAAACCATTGATGCAGCCATTTTGGTGAGACTTTTGCTGTTGTGATTGCAGTCACAATTAAGCACACAGTCAACACTTGCTTCTCCCCTGCCTCCTAGGAACATCCATCTGGCAGCCCCGTACTGTGCAATGTGTTGTCCTTGACCGGAAGCCTCCAGGAGATGACGAAGCTCTTGGTTGGTCAGAATGTAGCTGTAATGACATCTCACTCTGCTGGTTATGGAGGCCACTTCCTGATTTTCTCCCCTGTTTGTCTGGATTCAGATTTACAACCTTCCTCCAAAAACTTGAGGCTATCCATCCATTTTTTTACATATATTCTTAACATTTTTTTCACTTTAAAACATGGCTCCAGCATTTTGAACCTCATTTTAACTTGGAGTTAGCTCTTGCTTGCCTTAGCTACTATGATCAATATGCCCTTCCTATTACTGTCCCAATTTCTCCCTTGCTTCCCAAATCTTGTCCTGCCTCTTCTAATATAGCTGTCAATAGAATAGAATAGAATAGAATAGAATACCACTGTGGGAGATTTCATTTACAAAAATGGTTCCTGTCTTACAGGACCATCCTACACTGTGACTGCCATTCTGCCATCATTGGGTGGAATCTAGGTCCTCTTCCCTTGTGTCTGTCTCAACCGATAGAGTATGGTGGAAGGATATTACTACTTTAGAGGGTAGGTTATAGAAGGAAATAAAGCTTCAGCTTAGCTGTCATTTTGGGATCCTCCTGTCATGCTGTGAGCAGCCCGGTACCATGGAGAGGACACCGGCAGCGCTCTGGCAGAAAAATTCCTGGCTAAATTCCAGCCAAAAGGCAGCATCAATAGCCTGACATGCAAGTCAGAAAGGTCCTGAAATCATTCCGCCACAAGGTGGCGTTTAACTGTAACCACACAGAAGGCAGCACCCCGACTCCAACACTCGCCAAAAACTGCCCACTTAATTTCGATATCATGAGAGATATTAATTATATAATACTAATCATATTACTAATAAAATCCTAATAATCATGAGAGAAACAGATAATAAATTCTTTTTTTCGTTTCAAAAATAAAGGCTTGTTTTACATACATATACAGAAAGTTGGAGGAAAAAACATTAAGTAGTTGAACATGTGGAGGCATCTAGAAGAGGGATTTGCAAAATATGGCCAGTAGACCAAATCCAGTCTGCTGCATGTTTTAGTAAATAAAGTTTTATTGGACCACAGGTCAGTCGTTTACATATGGCCAGTGTCTGCATTCATGTGACAATGTCAGAGCTGAGTAGTGTGACAGAGAGTGCATGGCCCGCAAAGACTAAAATATTAATACCTGGCCCCATTACAGGAAAAGTTTGCTGAACCCTGATCTAGACAAATGGCTGACTTTTCTTTGCCATTCTTTTAAAACTTTTGGCAGTGGATAGTTCCAATTTTGCAAACTAATATGCTTATATCCTATCCAGTTATGTAAAATTTTATATTAATCTGAACACTAAAGGTAGAGCTACACATACGTACTCATGAATTTAGGTAAAATTTTCATTAAATGCAAACACACCACAGACATTCTAAATAGTCATATGTGTGGTTTTCATACTGGTAATGTGAAATTGAGTATGCATTGTGCAGCCCAAAAATAAATATGGTCATTGACCAACCAATATGACACATTATGGTAAAATGCTTTATTTTTCTTTCTGTAATAAGAAAACAGCTAATAATATTGGCAACTTCTGACTGCTCAGAAGCTTACATTGAGTGGGATTTTGATGAAAATAAAACAAAGACTTTCTCGGGTTTTTAACCAAAGGTAAATGTTCTTAAAGGTCAACATCTAGACTTAATTAATCTGATGACAAAGTACCCACAAATTGAATGGGCTTGCTATGCAGATTTTAAATGTATCTGTTCTATGTGAAGAAATTACTTTGTCAATCAAGACCAACATGACATGACTTCTTTACTCTTCACATTAGAACAAATTACATTTCTATAGCATACAAGTAAAACAAAAAAAACCCAAAACAACTATCTTACCCTCTCCTGTTAATTGTAAGCTTGATGGAAGACATTACCTTTATATTTTTGAATAAAGGGAATAATAGTGGACAGAAATACTCAGTGGACTTGAGAACCAGGACAAGTAAGTTATTCTATCAATGTTCCAACCATAGCTTTTAGGTTAGTGGTTTTTAACTCAAAGACACATAATCTGGTTGGAATCTTGGATTACTCTAAAGTAAGAAACTTTTCACCTACTGTTTCAAAACACTTTCGGGTAATAAGTACTTCCGGCCCCCTTCCTAGAAACAAAAGTTAACAAAGACTAGTACATGGAAAAAACAAAACGATACTGCATCACTGATATATTTTTCCATAGGATTTGGCAAATGAGAGATTTATGAAATGTTTCTATTAATAGGGAGATAAACATAATTCTTTTCTATTACTGATACACATAGTTTTCTTCAAAGCCAAGTCTTTTATTATCTTTTATAGTTTTTTTGGTCAAGTTGGTTTCCATGTAACACCCAATGCTCAACCCAACAAGTGCCCTTCTCCATGCCCATCACCCCTCTTCCCCTCTCCCACCCCCATCAGTCCTCAGTTTGTTCTCAGTATTTAAGAGTCTCTCATGGTTTCTCTCCCTCCTTCTCCCCAACTATTTTTCCCCCTTCCCTTCTCCCACGGTCCTCTGTTAAGTTTCTGCTGTTCCACTTATGAGTGAAAACATATTGTATCTTTCCTTCTCTGCCTGACTTATTTCGCTTTGTATGACAGCCTTGAATTCCATCCACGTTGCTACAAATGGCCAGATGTCATTCTTTCTCATTGCCATGTAGTATTGCATTGTATAGATAAACCACATCTTCTTGATGGATTCATCAATTGATGGACATTTAGGTTCTCAAAGCGAAGTCTTTAAAATGGGGATGCCAATAAGTTAGAAGTAGCTGTTTATATTTTTTATTTTTCTATATGAGTATAAAATGTGATGATTTATATGATGACATATTGAAAATTTAAAAGCTATACAAATAAAAACTACCTTGTTTCTCTTGTTTAGGAAATTGCCAGCTTTATAGGGAAAATGATTTGTGACCTTGAATTCTAGATTATATTATGTTATTTTTAAATATCACTATATACTGATCTAAAATGTAGAGGAGAAGGCTTGCATTAATGGGCCCTGAACCAATCCTCTCTGGGTTACTGGGTGTTCAGTTATCAAAATTACTGCACTAAATATCACCTTAGTTGCTTGAAAGAATTAAAGCAGACTTCCAAAGTAGAAATTCTTAGGAGATGATACACGAAATTCTAATTTCCTGCAATGTAGGTAATCTTTTATCTTTATTTGATAGTTTTGTTATATTCATTTAGAAAAATTAACATTTGCCTGCAAAAAAAACCCCACTTCTGTTTCTTCTATAGTTTTGTTCTTGCAGAGAATTCTGTCATTGTGTAGACAGCCTCACAAAATCACACAGAAAAACTAAGGCTGAAATGGTTTCACATGCAATCCCTAAATTATCTACTTTAAATTTTATATAGACCAAAGATGTTACTTTCCAATATATATGAAGCTCTTCTATCTGGAAAAATAATAAAAATAACAGTATCTTCTTTTACCAGTGCCATGCAGGTGAAAACCATGATAAAGATGTGAAGAGCTTAAATGTGGACAGAGACACACATTAAAAACTTTTAACAGGCCCACGGTCTGATACGCACAGGAAAATTTAGGGGTGTAAAGAGTGTTTTGCAAAATAAGTGGAACTATCCCAGGTGATCTACAGACATGGTGATCTCAACTAGCAACCCAAATTGGAACTAGTGCTAACAAGGATTGCAGGGAGAATCCATGTTTTGCTGTCTAAGAGAAGACAGCAGGCAAAATGAGTCAGAACTCGGTTCAAACCCTAACTCTGCTTCTTACAAATTTGTGGGCCTCTGTCAAGTTCTTCAACTCAGAACACAGTTTCTTTATATGCCAATTATGAATATTGATTTCCAAGAGTTAGGCACCCTACAACCTCCACAGCATCCAGCACTGAAGTTCTAAACCACTTGGGGTAGCCTTTTGTCTTCTTCACTAAAGCGAGGCACTAGAGCATGGGAGTGACATGTAAAGACAACAAACACTGAGTACTTGCTAAGTGTTGGTTAAATGAAACATTTCATCAAAGGCGTTATTTTAGGGATTACATAGCCTTGACATTAAGTTTAGCATACGACAGTTCATACTCATCCCCTTCTCCCTCCCTCACATGGAAGGGTCATTCCGGCTGCTCAGGACATCCATGGCACCATTACCGTCTATTTTCTCCTGACAAATCATGTCCTATCCTGGATTATATTTTGGGTTTATTTCTTGTTTTCCCAACCAGACTGAAGGCACCTTAAGGCAGAACTCCTAATACGCATCTTAGTTTTCATTCCCGCCTTATCTTACATATTGCAAAAATACTTGTAGATGAATGAGTAGGTATGGCTGAATAGATGGATAAAAGAACTAATAAACAACCTAGAGTTAATAAGTCAGACTCTCAAACATCTGACCATTTCAGAGAGGAGTAGGGGAGTTTTTCTTTTCTACAAGCTCTTCTACTTCTTTGGCTGCATGAAGGAAATACAGGATTTTTTTTTCTTATTTTACTTAATTCCATTAGAGAGCTGGCAGGAAAACAGAAGGCGGGACAATAAATAAAGTTAGGTCCAAATGGGTCAATATCATTACTGCTACACATTCTGCATCTTGACCTTCCCCTTGGAGTTTGGCCAGGCACCAACTGTTAGTCCGAGAGTGATTGATATGAGTGATCACGTAAGTGTAAAATGTCAAGGCTGCCTCTAAACTGAGTCATAACAAAAGCAAAGCAAAGTAAAGCAAAGTGGCACAGATTCCACCCGACAGAGTTAAATATGCTCTCTGTCCTCAAATTTAACCTGATGTCAGAACTTATAGTTAGTACATAGTCAATCTGATTCAATACAGCTTTTTAAAATGTTCTCACCTCTCATTAGAAAGTGGAGTAGCACAGTAATTTAATGAGGAGTCTGACTGCAATTATGATCATTAAAATAGTAACTTAATTTTATGCTGTCTTTGGGAAATGCTCAACCCAAGGGTTGCACATTCAAATTCTGAGTTACACAGGTATAGATCTTTGATTCATATTATAAAGTAGTTAAATATGACAGATTTCAATTAGTAAAATGTATTGACCCTATGCGTTCAAATTGTTATTAAATAGTTTGGAGTGTGTGAGTTTTCACTGTTAAAAGAATTCTTAGGATAATCTTCCTGAAAATAAAATTAATACAGCACTATTTGTTGATACTTGTAATGTAAAACTGCTAGGTGCTTAGACACATGGTGTAAAGGCGAATGTTCCATAAGGAAGTGAAGATTTTATTGGGTTGACAAGAAGGAAGAATATACAATTTCAGTAAGAGCTAGGACAGAGCTTATATAGAAGCCTGGAAATAGGAATCAGTTGGGCAAAGAGTGTGAATTCATTTGTATGAATCCATGCACATATGCATTGGCATACAACTCGTACATCCTCTGTGCATCAGTATGTGATACACTGGATAGACTGACATATAAGAAAGGGTTTTCCTCATTTTTTTTTTGAGAGAGAGAGGGAGACAGACGGGGGGGGGGAGAGAGAGAGAGAGAGAGAGAGCGAACGAGAGAGCGAGCATGAGTGAGCATTGGGGAGGAACAGAGAAAAAGGGAGACACAGAATCCAAAGCAGGCTCCAGGTTCTGAGCTCAGCACAGAACCTGAGGCGGGACTCAAACTCACCAGCCTTGAGATCACGACCTGAGCTGAAGTCAGATGCCCAAATGAATGAGCCACCCAGGTGCCCTTTTTATTTTTTAAAGTTTATTTATTTATTTTTGAGAGAGAGTTGGGGAGAGGCAGAAAGAGAGAGAGAGAGAGAAAGAATCCCAAGCAGGCTCTTCACTATCAGCACGGAGCCCAATGTCAGGTCAGATCATGACCTGAGCCGAAGCTGGACGCTAATTGACTGAGCCACCAAAGTGTCCCTAGAAAAGATTTTTCTAAGCAAAAGAATGTGTACACCTTGCATGCAACCCTCAAGTGATTTGGCTCGGTTGGAATTAAGGACAGATATGGAGGACTCACAGAACACTAGTTCTGGAATTAAACCCCTGTGATTCAAGGGACAGATCACAACTTTTGATGCCATGTTTAAAAGTTTGGAATTCATAGAACATAAATAAAGGCATAATTCTTAATTTAAATATCTATTTCAGTTTGGGTTTTACTAAGAGTTCAGTAGTGGGGCGCCTGGGTGGCTCAGTCCGCTGAGCGTCTTACTCTTGGTTTTGGCTCAGGTCATGGTGTCACAGTTCATGAGTTCAACCACTGTGTGTCCAGCTCTGTGCTAGCAGCTTGGGATTTTTCTCTCTCTCCCTCTGCCCGTCCTTCACACACACTCACTCTTTCTCTCCCTCTCAAAATAAATAAACATTTAAAAAAAAGAATTCAGTAGAAGCTTTATGTCTCCTGACTGCAAGTAATGTGCTGTTGACATATTTTTTCCCACATTTTCTATCACTGTTAGAAAGCAAACTCTCCATTTTTCCAATCTAGAGACAAGGTTCTATAATGGACCACATGTTTTTACAGGTGATCACCTCACATTCTGTCATATTTGATCACTGTTCAGCAACTTTTTTGTTAGAGTTGTTATTCAACCTTAAGAATTACTATCTTGCCATTGAAATAGTTTATCATCAGATAATTGTGTGTCTACTCAATTCCTAAGAAGGACATAAAAGTAGGGAAAAAAAATCTCTCCATGAATTAAAATAAAACCAAAAAAAAAAAAAAAAAAGAACACATACAAACATACACAGAGACACAGATGTTTCCAGAACTGTGGCATCTGGAAGCAAAGCCACCAGGAGCTTTAATTTAATTTTTAAAATTCATCCAGCTGTCTGGTGTTTCATACGTACTGGCTAGGTCTTTAGCTTATCATTTAATTTAAGATTTTATATTTCTGGTAAAAAAAAGACAGTCACATACAGTGTGTACACATACACACAACATGCATGCACACACACACAAGTTAGCAAACAAGTCGCTTCAGATTCTAACATAAAATTATACACTAGCTTGTCAAGTTACTTTTAATTCCCTTCTTATCTTGCACACCATACACCTGCACCTGAACAAAGCTGGATGACAGGTCCTTTAGAAAGTTTAGGTCTCTAACTGCTTCACTATTCATTATGTTGAGGAAGACAACATGTTCTTGTCTGGATGAGTAATTCATTGCGAAAGTCTTCTGTGATTCAAGGAGCAGGTTTATGTAGTGTATCTAAGACTAAACCTTTATCAGCCTAATAGGACCTGTAAAATACCATTCATCTTGATTTCCTCATGCGCAAGAAGAACAGGATAGAATATTTTGTGTTATTTCCACGTCATTTCTAATATACAATTTGTCATCACTGATTCACATACAAAAATCCTGGAACCACAATATTCAAATAAGGGTTAATTTTTTTTTTCCTTCTGATTTTTCTTTCTCTTTTTCAGTCTCTCTTGAGATCTGCTGCCAGCACACTCTGCTGGCACTTATCACACATCTTGAGAGGGGAATACTTGATAAAGCCTCTTTCTTTGGCCAATCTAACGCATGTCATGAACTGGTGCTAAGAAAAGAAAAAGCAATTTAAGCATAAATGTTCTCACAATGGTGCTTCAATTCCTGCCCCAAGAGGCATGCAATGGGGTCCTTTATCATAGGAGTGATTGTCCCCGGGAGGTTTTGTTTGGAAGAATGGGTCAGAAAAGAAAGACCCCAGGATCTAGCACAATTTCCACAAAGCCAAGAGAGGCATCTGTACACTACTGCATCAGATCCTCATGTGCTGACAGAGATGTGTCCCTTTTCAAATGACTTTGTATTGCTTCTTAAATTTCAACAGACCTATAGATTCATAAGCCACAAAATTGTTTGTTTCTCTTCTTAAAGTTAATGTGCAATGTTGATTATGAAACCTGGTATAGTGGGATAGTTCAGAAACAGGCATTAAAGGCGGAATCTTGCATATAAATGTGTGCTTAATAGTTATATTTATATATAATATATACTACATCTTATATACAAATATATAATATGATATCAAACATACACAGCTTTCTGATATCAAGCTCAGCTTGCATTTTTGTTATCATTTTCAACATTTGGGACATTTGTTTGAAGACTATGTCATGAAAGACAAGCTTTTCCCATCTTCCTTATGAAAACAGAATAAAGCTAATTCCTACTTGTCCTCCATTAAAACCCATTTTCTAAAGGACATTGGACTTAGTGTTTCCTTACAAACTATTCATCTACCACCTCTATTTCTAGTTTAACATTCCCATGATTTGGCTTCTAGCTAAACGGAAGGGAAAAAACTGTTTGTGCTTGGCCTCGCCTGGCTCCGGGCCTATTGTAAACAGCTGACTCCAGAGGATAATTCTTAGGAACAAACCCAGAAAGGGAAAAAGCCAGATTCTGTGACCTTATAACTGACCAACTCTCCTAGAGGGGTCTTGTTTACTGATGCATTTGCTTTCAATCACTGGCCATCATGTTACATCAAATATCTTTTTTATCATTAGAAAAGTCTCTTTATCACTCCAAGTGCTGGACCAAATAATGTGAATTCTAATAGAAACTTCGAGTCAATTATTAACCCAGAGCAAATAAATATTCTTTTGCATTCCTAGTGCTTCTCAACAATAGATTCAAGAATATTTTACTCTCAGCACCTTTGAATCAGATGAATACAATATTCTTGGATTATAATTTTAAATTTTAAAAAAGAAAAAGACAGGAAAAAATGGATACAAAGAAGACTAAATCATAAGGGTGAATAGTGCAAATTTAAATAACATAGTGGCTTTATCTAATGAATATATGTGCAGTTCACTGAGATGTGATAAAAAGAATTATGTACTAGAACCAGGAAGAAATGTTCTCAGGTCTTACCAGTTAGATGACTAAGGTAAATCTATATACTCAATATATAGGCTAATTAATTCATGAAAGACAGTCACAAGGGGGCATTAGAAATGTCAAGTTTTCTTTACCTGTGCAACTAGAGAATCTCAAAACAAATAAACAAACTTTAGGAGTTAGACTTGATGACCTTGATGAAAACTCTGAAATTTGAAGAGCAATATCTCAGAATTCCTTAGATTAATGAGAACCATTGTTCTTTCACAGAACTATCTATGCATAAATATAAAAGTCTAAAGCTTTGCGAAGCTCCCCCATTCAAGAACAAGAACATAAAACTGATTAATTCAAGTTTTAAAACTACTCATGTATTATATTTTATATAAGCAGTACCCTGTAAAAATATAAATAATCAGACTAATCAAGGATACACTGGCAATGAACATGTCACGTAGCAGTAGGAAAAGGCAAAGACATAAAAAATATATTTGAAAAGGAATATAATAGTTAGGTATGAATTCTTAAGGGATTTGAGATGCAGAGAGAAAAGTGATACACTTTTAAAAGAGAAATTTAGAATAGTAAGAAACGAAGACAGAAAAACAAGATGTGTTTCTAATGGAGAATATTCCAGGTGAGCAATAGAAGAGAAGTTTGGAACGGTGGGTTGTGGTCAAACCACGGAGGATCATGACACTCAGCAAGAAGGTACACGGAAGGTTTCTGAACGGGTAGGTGCTACCATCTCCAGTATAATATAAATGGACAGGATGATGAAGAATATGGCTGTTAAGGGACAGAAATGGACAGCTGGACTTGCAAGGAGGCCAGGGAAATTGTGTGGGTGAGGCAGAGACGTAGAAGACCAGGTGAAAGGTGGTAACCAAGAGGGAAAGAGTAAAGGATGTTTTCCGGGGACGGGAGGGGAGTGGATCCCAACAACTGAATACATGTGTGGACAGAAATAGAGGGAAGTGGCATAGACAACTAAGAAGTTTCAACTCTGTGACCTACGGGACCAAACATGAAACTAGAAAAGACAGAGTGGAAAGAAAACTGGGGATGGTGGTCAAGGTTGGACCTATTTTTTTTTTTTTTTGGACCTGTGAAACAGAGGTGCTGACAAGCCACCCAAGTGAGTGACTAAGAAGCCATGGGAAGTCGGTCAAGTTTCAGGCTAGCAATGTGGAATGCTGAGATACATCGGCACGAGTCCGAGTTGAAGCCGTGGAGGAATGCTGTGCTCCCCAATATGTGCTTCCCCTCCCTGGAGGAATTCTTCTTCCCTGTCCACGATCACCAAAGCTTGACTATGGGGCTTGACAAAGGAAAGTCAGAAGAATATTATATGTCACTTCCATTAAGAAGCTTTAAGAGCCTAATGATTCACGATCTTGTTTTTCCACCTGGTACAGAATTGGTAATGTCCAGCCAGTGACTGCTTCATTCGCCACGCCGCGAGTTAAATTAACATGGAAGAAACCCACGGCTAATATGTACTGTGAGTGAGAAATAATTAGTTGTTATCAAAGCCACTAGGATTTGGAGGTTGTTTATTTGCAGTGTAAACTAGCCTACTTAACTCATAGACCATGGGGATGAAAGAGATTACCCAAAAAGGAAAACTAAAGAAAGATCAGAAGCTGACCAAGCCTGGGACTTAATTCTATGATTTTGAATTTGCCATTTCATAGGGGGGAAAAATGAATTACATTTGCTAAGTTACCTTGAGAATATTTAGTTTTTGTCATTACCTTTTCTGTGCAAGAAATTCATTAAAAAAACTGGCTGTATCAGACAAAATCATCTAGCCATATTTGGACATGTTTGCTCTTTGAATGATCCTCTAATGATTAGTAACCATTCTAACATACCAACAATTTTGAATATTAAATATATTATTTTTAAAAATATTATTTTTATCTGTGAATTTTTCTTTGTGTAAATTCACTAACCTAACACTCAGATCAGGGGAAATAAAATTATGCTTTAATGTTAGGAAGTCTCATCTTGCCTAGAGGTAGGGGGACGAGGCTTTCTGCGAGCAGTTGGTGGTTGATCACTGAATATTATCATTTGCTCACCATGCCAGCATGCAGACTGACATGAGCAATGACAAAATAAAAATCCCAAAATTATAGTTAGTGAATAAGAGCTCACCTGCAGGTCGTTTAGACCTCTTTGTTATACCAAGGCAGTAATTAAAACCCATAATATATGACTTAGGAATTTAAAAAATTGTCAAAATTACTTTTATCACGTAGATTTGCAATGAAACTTTGTTATGACTAGTCTATTTCCTTTATTTTAGAGAATCCCAGGAAAACCTGCAAATGAATGTTCTAGTTCAAGCCCACACCACTTGTCCTTTTCTCTGTTGTTGTCCACCCTCCTTTAAGGTTTGTATCTATCAAATCATTGTATACTTAGCATGTTTGAAAGTAATACTTTTTTTATATGGTTAGATTATTTTCATTAAGAACTATTTGGTAAAATTAGTAAAATGGGATTTAATGCATCTTTATCTTTTATGTATGGATAAGTCTACAAATCATAAAAAAGCCTGTATACTTAGCAGTAGGGTTAAAATTTATTGTTTGACATGATCCTTGATTCTAGAGTCTTATTTCTCTCTCCTTATGCCTCCAAGTATTTAACTATTCTAGGAAGCTAGCTCAGAGACTCATATTATTTTTAGGTTGTACTTCTTCCTAATCAATATGAAGAAGGAGACAGTAATAAAAAGGACTTGTAGTAGTTTTAAGAGAACTCCAATTTGTCAGTGTAGGTGCCTCTGATTTATTTTGGATACAAATGGTAAGAAGGAGACATGTCTCTGAAGGCAAGGGAAATACTAGCAAAAATGAACTATTGGGACCTCATCAAGATAAAAAACCTCCTGTACAATGAAGGAAACAATCAGCAAAACCAAAAGGCAATCAACGGAATGGGAGAAGACATTTGCAAATGATATATCAGTTAAAGGGTTAGTATCCAAAATGTATAAAGAACTGACCAAACTCAACACCTGAAAAACAAATAATCCAGTGAAGAAATGGGCAAAAGAAATGAATAGACACTTTTCCAAAGAAGACATCTGGATGGCTAACAGACACATGAAAAGAGGCTCAACATTGCTCATCATCAGGAAAATACAAATCAAAACCACATTGGGATACTATCTCACACCAGTCAGAGTGGCTGAAATGAACAACTCGGGCAACAAAAGATGTTGGCAAGAATGTGGAGAAAGGGTTGCGTTATTGGTAATGTGGAGAAAGGGTTGCAAACTGGTGAAGCCACTGTGGAAAACAGTGTGGAGATTACTCAAAAATTTAAAAATAGAATTACCCTAAGACTCAGCAACAGTACCACTAGGAATTTATCAAAAGGATACAGGAGTGCTGATTCTTAAGGAATCATGTACTGCTGTTAGAGCAGCACTATCAACAACAGCCAAATTATGGAAAGAGCCCAAATGTCCATCAACTGATAAATGGATAAAGAAGATGTGGTTTGTCTATATGATGGAATACTACTTAGTGATGAAAAAGAATGAAATCTTCTGATTTGCAACAATGTGGATGGAACTGGAGGATATTATGCTAAGTGAAATAAGTCAATCAGAAAAAGAAAGATATCGTATGTTTCTACTCATATGTGGAATGTGAGAGACTTAACAGAAGACCACAGAGGAAGGGCAAAAAAATAAGTTACAAACAGAAAGAGAGGCCATAATAGACTCTTAATACAATAGAGAACAAAGTGAGGGTTGATGGTGTGGTGGGGAAAATGGGTGATGGGCATTCGGGAGAGCACCTGTTGGGATGAGCAGTGGGTGTTGTATGTACGTGATGAATCGTGGGAATCTACTCCCGAAGCCAAGACTACAATGTATACACTGCTAGCTAACTTGACAATAAATTATTTAAAAAAGAAAGAAAAAAAGAACTGCCTCCCCTAAAAAAAAAAAAAAGAACAAAAAACAAATGGGTAAGAAGGGTGATGAAATGACAGGAGCTTTTTTGGGCTACTTTTCATGAGTAGTTTTGTGGAAATCCCAAATTATGGATAGAATTCAGCTTAAAACATCTGATGAATGTGCTGATACTGTTAGTCTATCAACCTATATGACTTTTCTTTCTGGGTAAAGGTCCCCCTGGATTAGTAAAGCAATGCACTTTTTTTTTAATTTGAGAGAGAGAGAGAGCGAGAGCGCGAGCGAGCAGGGGAAAGAGGCAGAGGGGGAGAGAGAGAGAAAGAGAGAGAGGGATAATCTGAAGGAGGCTCCAGGCTCAGTGCAGAGCCTGACAAAGGGCTCGATCCTACAAGCCTGGGATCATGACCTGAGCCGAAATCCGGAGTCAGATGCTCACGGACTGGAAAGCAAGGTACTTCTGATGCTCATAGCTTTCTTCCCTTGGCTTTAGGATACCTGCACTAATTTACAGACTTTGCTACCCTTTCTGTCATTCTAGAATTTTCTCTAGCTTCAGCTTGAAAGGGTACATCACTATTTCAACACCATTTCAACCCTTAGGTAAATGCTGTCATCTCTACTGGGGATTTGTTTGTTTTATGTGGGTCCTCTCCCACAGCCCAACCCAAAACTTGTATCCATGTAACCTGTGAAAGGACAGAGCCTTGATGACTCCCACCCTTTCTATCTTAGTTTCTAAGATTGAGGGATGGAGGTATGTATTCATAACTTATCTATGTAACAGAGAAAGCACACACGGGAGCTGTTCCTGACCCAAGCTAGCACCTTTACCTTCCATGTACATATATACTCTTAAGCAATGAGAATCCTCAACTTAACAGCATTTTGTGCCTTTTAAAACAGATTCAAGGTAACCCAAATAGCCTTTATTGATAAAAAAATACCCAAGAATAGAAAAGTTTGTACATCAAATTCCATGTCTTTATATCATACTAATTTCTTTGTTCTTACTGCCTACTATCTTTTGCAAAACAAAAACAAAAACCAAAACCAATAATAGTTCTTTATGGCAAACATGGCTTTAGGGATCTCAATTTGTGCCTGAATGTCTGGGAGCAGAAATTACACCCATCTGCCTCATTATTGCTCATTCTCCTACACCCCCCAAAATAAGGCAGTGAAGTTTCAGTTAATAGAGAACCTTTCTCTATAAGGTTTTACATTTAAATTAATAAGATGGCATAATCCAGCTCTTGCTCTGGATACCAAAGAATTGAACATGACAAGCACTTCTTTCTCCCTTTAGACTGTTTAGTATGTTGTGACACAAAACTGGATGAATCACAGAACCAAAGGAGTGAGAGAAAATGCAGCTATTCAATAGACATTTTACTCAGTACCTGTCCCATGCTAGGTACAAAGATGAGAGGTGTACTCAGCCTCAGAGAGTACTCAGGGTTCTCAGGGAGTAGGGGGCATAATGCAACTGCCCGTAACACTTAGGTCAAGGACATGAAATATGTCATGGGAACCCAGAGTGAACATTATTAACCCTCATAGATTCACAGAGGAGTAAGCATCTCTCCAGATCCTTGGTTGAGGAGATATGTGTCTAATGTGTAATGCACATAAAAAGTTGCTTTCATCTGTTCTTTTGGTTCACTATAGCATTTTACATTTGCATCTGTTATGGCTGGAATATTCTCTTCTAGTTAAGATATTACTATTGATTATGATATAAATGCTTCCTAACCACCGTCATTTGTAGGGATTAGCAAACAACAGACATGTACTGGCCATTGTGTTCTAGAAAAGGACTTATTAAACATACATCCATGAGTCACATAGGACTTCTTTTTGTATAAATACTGAGGACCAGTGAGCTGATATTTTAAAACACCAGCTTGGGGAAACCCCACTGGCTTCCTCTGCCATGAATTAACTGGTTATTTGCAGGAGCTATCCCGAGAGGCCAGTCAGAGGCCATTATTTCCCTGTGAAGACTCTATTAAAAAGAATAATTGGTATCAATAACACTTACCTGTGTATGCAGAGGGAAGGTTACCCAGCCAGAACAAGCCCAGAATCACACAGCCACTACTTAAAACAATGCAATGTTTGGGATTTATGAGAATAGGCCCTGTCAGTAATAATGCCCTTATTTGAAAGGGCCTTTTCAATTCACTTGGCATACACTGCCATGTATTCACAGTTAAATCAAATCTGCCGTGCAGTTATAGGCTAAGGGGCTCATACAAGACGTCAACGATACACACCAAACAGGTTTACTTCTCAAAAACATGCTTCAAATGCCTTTATGCTTTCGTGTTCCTCTAAAAATAGCCACAGGCATATTTCAAAGGCAAAATCTGCAACATAACTAAGTGATTATCTTAATCAATTGCTTAAGAATATTGGAAAAATGAGGGGCAACATTACCATTACACAGAAAGATGGATCAAGCATGAGTCAATGCAGCAGGAACATTAGGAAACAGACATGGGTCTGGACAAGGGAAGGGACCCCCAAACAACGATGATGACAACAACGACAAAGATCATCGCTTAACCTGTTTTGTCAGAGCTGGTATTGATGGTATTGGTAGTGATGGAGGTGAAGGTAGTCTTTGCGCTGTCCTTGGCAGTTACAGATTTCTGCTTATTTTTCATGGCTTCCAGTGCTTTGAGCTTCTTGGCATGTTTCGTGCCTTTGTAGTGGGCCGCAGCCTGGCTCTACAAAGGAGAACAAAATGAACCATGCAATCAGGCTCATTTCTAAACTGGCATTCTCTGTATTACTGCAAATACAGATTCCCTTTCAATAATAGGTACCATTCAAGCTAATTCTGGCAGTGGCCAAACAGTAGGGTTCTATTTAGAATGATGCTAGAAAGCATTGGGATTCAAGTTCTAAAACCTCTGCTGGACAGAAGGAAGAAATATTCCATTGTTTGTCTTAAGAGAAATGTAGCTGAACGCTAACACATCAACAACATTTTCTTTGTGGAGTGGGGAAAAAAATAAGAATTTATACCCATACTCCTCTTGTTCTACCACAGAAGATGCTGGGCTCCCAAAGATTAGCTAGAGCCCCCCAAAAGACTAGCTCTCATCTTCTTGGCTCAGGAAATGTGTTTTCTCTTTCTACAGTGTGTCTTATTAATACAATCCCCAACAGGTGTCTACAGGGAAAAGCTCACATATAACAAGGGAAGTGGGCACCCTGGAGATTGAAATTGAAGTTCAGGAGTTCAAAAGCAAATGTGCTGCCTACGTCCAAATGAAGTCCACAGAAGCTGGGCAAATTTCTTCCTTTCTCCTTGTTTCCTACAGAGGTAGTCTGAGAAATACAAGGGACTGGTATTCCTTAAACACATGGATCTTTCACGCCCTGGTTCATGGTCAGGAGGCTCCAATGTGTTTTGACTACTTAATGGAGCCAAAACAATTCTTGTACTGTGCCTTCTTTTTTTTTAAAACAGTAATATATATTTTCCCAAGTTTATATTTTCTTAACGTGATTTTGTTGTTGTTGTTGTTACTGGAGACACACATTAATTGAGATAGAAAATCATCTTAAAGAATTCTATATTTATTAATGTTTTTTGGAAAACAAGGTGCCTTTGTGGCTTGGGGGTGGGGAGTGGGCAGAGAGATTCTTAGATCAGAAAGTTTCCCAGCTCTAAACCCTTCAAAAGATTCCCCACAAAGAAGAAATCTCAGTGGAGGACTCAGTGGAGTGACTACCCATGGCTTCCTGTGACTTATTTAAACCCACGTTCCATTCCAGCTCCATTTTGCCAGAAAAGAAAAAAATAACCACACTGTCCTTTTTGTCACAGCAATTGTGGTAGGTAGGGTTGTAGTATAATGTCTTTCTATAAATAGGTAAATAAATAATGCACACCTTCATTTGCATCATTCTGACAAATATTCTTGAAGGCCTAGGTACCCTTATTGAAAGAACACTGGACAAGGAAATTATATATTAGAAACAGTTTGAACAGAGAGGACACTCATGCATCAGTTACAACTTTTCCAACAACACGTAACATCAAAAGACATAGTGTGAGCCAAAATGTGAAGTTAAGACTCCCTACAGCTAATTGAAGAACCAGTGATCGGTTGGATGGGGTTGATTCTACATAAAGAATGCTGCTTTGATGGACAGAGTTGTGTCCCTTTTTTTCCTGCCTAGTTCTCTTTTTTAATAAATCAAGTTCTTTGGCCCTAAATATGTATTTTCAATAAAATCCATAATATAGAAGGTCATCTTCTCTAGACAGCTGACTACATATTTTCCCTTAAAGAAAAGTTTCCCTCTTCTCTCTGTCAGCATTCCTACCCCTGACCTAGAAGTGGATGTTTTCTATGTAATACATATTAAAAGACAGGGTTTATATTAACCATGCTCTCTCCATGTATACCTCCAAAATATACATTTTAAGGTTTCTAGCCAATCTGCATTCTCAGTAGTATTTCAAATCAGGCAAGACTCTGTTTTAACCCACCATAGGACCAGATGAATGTCACTATTCTGGATATTAAGAAACTTACTCCAAAGAAACCCCTGCAAGGGAAGAGGGTACTTACACCTCCCCAAAATACTCTCCTACAGGCACAGCTAAGGCAATGTTTCCATCCAGTGAGATGGCTCAGGCAGTCACAGGGACAAGGGGGTGAAGGAATGAACAATAATTGGTGGGCTCCCTCCTAAGTAAGACACCTGATCTATTAACACGATAAAAAAAGCATGCCCACTTGTTAATTGAATAATACTCCCAAAGCATCTTGATAATAATTATTTTAATTAGAAATTATCTGATTAAAAAAAGGTAACTAAGTCTTCCCCAAATTTGAAAAAGAAATGAAGGTCCAAAGTGCTATGGAGAGACCAGGACATATAGAATTCAGGGGAAATGATATTGCGATAGCAAAGGCGGCGTCAATGTGATTATGAAGTGCAGGGCATTAAGTATTGGGGGAGGAGGTGGGCATACAAGTTGGAAACCAAATGTCAACAGATAACCCTTTCTGGATATTTTACTTTAGACCTTATCTAACGTTTGTAGAATTTGTTGGACTGCTCTTGGTTTATACTGGTATAAATTTTCTGGTCTGCATGCTGACCCCATAACTCCTGATGCATCTTGATACAGGTGTGTGGTGTAAAAGTGTGCTCCTTGTGTAGAGGAAATGCTTTCAGCGAGCTCCCTGGTATCCCTTCCAGCCACTTCCGGGACTGAATAAATTATTCAGCCCCATCTAATATTTCTGTGGCTGTAGACAAAGCTGTAGACTGAGAGGGAGTCCTGTAGGGAGATTTTTCAAATGCAGCAGTTGGTCAGAGATGTTTCTTTGGGCCTTTGCTACTTTTCTTTTGGGCAGAGAGGGCTGGATGTACCCCACCTCATATCCCTCCGGGGTTGTTTCCTAGTGTTAGCCAGCCTCTGAATCAAGTCATTCCCAGTAACCTGGGAACTACGGGATACATGCAACCCATTATTTTTCATAGGAATGATTCCAAGGTTAAGTAAGTGTATTGCTTCATTACGGCACACTCCAGCGTCCTGCATTTTAAAACTGAAACAGAATCAAATGATCATAGTACACAGAGGAGTGAGCAGAACAATAGAAACTGGGCTCTCACAACTTCTGTTTAAATAATGAGTGTACTGTTAAGGTATTGTGTAATAAACATCACTCTTCCGACCTTGAAATAGGACATGACAGCATGAAATCTAACAAGCGTCATCCCAGAGGCAAGTGCTGACATTAAAGACATGCACACACATTCCTGCGGAATAGAACGATGCCACTTTAAATGTCATCACATCCTCATCATCAGTAGCCAGTCATACTTTCTCATCTTCAAATTTTATCTTCAGCATTTCAAAATGGCTTCAAGTTTACGTATAACTGATGTCCCAAAGTAGACAAAAATAACTGTTAAATGGCCAAAATTGGGAGAGGAGTCTCATTCTTTTGAAACACACACACATATATACACACGCACACTCATTCATTTTACTTATATAAGTAAGAGGCTTTTTGATAAATCACTATTCTCTTAGGAAACTCACTGAATAATTTTATGTTAATACTAATATGCATCTATCATTGTATCTCATTAGCACCAATAGCTTGTACATTTTACTCTATGTTTCTTTCATACAAGGTCTCAATATGATTTTTAAAAACTAAGTTTACTGTTAGCACATGTATGTAGTTCCCACAACCTACTGCTCTTCATGAACACATGTGATTTCAAAAGGAACATGGTAGTCTTTGTTAGTTTATGGTATCATGTTATTTTGCCACATATGAAACTGTATTTAAATTAAATGAACATTGTCATATTAAAATACAACATCAGAAAAAGAAAGTGTGGCTAACTGAGAAGTTGTGATCCATTTTGGGGCGGGGTAGAGATAATATCTGAGCCAGAGGAATTCCCCTCCCTCCCTCCCTCGCTTCCTTCCTTCCCTACTTCCTTCCTTCACTTCCTTCCTCCCTCCTTTCCTCCCTCCCTCCCATTCTTTCTTTCTTTCCTTTCTTTCTTTAATAAATTACCTGATGTCTTTAACTTTGGCTTAGATTGTTTTTTTGAAAATAAAGAAAAAAATAAAATGACAAAACATGACATAGTATCCTAAATTCTAAAACACTTTAGATTTTCATTTTAAGAATTATTTTAAAAAATACTTCAGGAAAAAGTTTAACATTTTGATTTATTTATGTGCAGTTGTTTCAATGTTGTGTACAACTCACTCAAATTTAATACTGACTAAGTGTGTATAGGCTCAGCCCTGCGGGTTAGGGCCAGTGCACATTTTAAGTTGGTCAGCAGCAGATGCTAAGCATCTGACTTCGGCTCAGGTCATGATCTCACGGTTTGTGAGTTTGAGCCCCGGGTCAGGCTCTGTGCTGACAGCTCAGAGCCTGGCGCCTGCTTCAGATTGTATGTCTCCCTCTCTCTGCTCCTCCCCTGCTTGTACTCTGTCTCTCAAAAAATGAATAAATGTTAAAACAATTAAAAAATAAAAGTTGATCAGCAGCTTATTAAATATTTTGAATATCACTTTTGTATACACCAGAGGATTTCTGTTATATTGTATCATATTGTCTTACTTATTGTATCTTAATTCTTTCATTATCAGCTCTCAGCTTCATTGAATGTTGATAGAAATAAAGACATAGCTCTCAAAGTGTGGTCCCCAGACAGTAGCTACAGCAGCAGCTGGGTTACTGGAGATGCAAATTCTCAACTTCCATCCCAGACCTCCTGAGTCAGAACCTGCGGGGCCGGGGCTCAGCAATCCAGGCTCAACAACCTCTTCAGAAGCATACAGTGCAGATCACAGTTTCAGAACCGCTCATCTTAAATAGTAGAACATTTTCTTCAAAGATGGCCCCTTCTAGAATAAATAGCCAAAGTCTAGATTTTTTTTAAGATTAACAGTTAATCATTTGAAGATTTAACAATTACTCAGTATGAACAATGGGTATCACCCGAGAAAAGCCAACTCATAACAAGAAATAAAACAACGGCTCTGATACACAGGCATTTGGGGGAACCTCCATCAAAGACGGATAGCCGCAAAGGAGCAAATCAACCTTAGTGATCGCCATACAATCCTGAAGCCTCACAGAAGTGCTTCCCAACTCCTTGCAATGTTTCCTTTCTAGTTTTTAACTTTGTTCTTCAAGCTGATTACTGTTGGAGCACAACTGTCTGTCCCCATTATTTTGACCTTTATGATGAATGCTTTGCTATGACTCATTTCGGGGGGGGGGCTGGGGCATCTCCAACTCTAATGAATAAACTACATAAAAATCAAGCACAACATTTAAAACATTACTATAACAAGTATCTAACTCACTATTTTATTTGCAACAGACTGACTTAGTGTTAGTCATGTTGAACTTCTTTTATTATGTACTCGGGGCTTTTACTGAGAGAAACGTCAGGCCAGCAGACAAATAAAGCCCTTTCTAATAAGCTCTCTGGGAGAACGCCTTCTCTGTTTTTCTGCTTAACAAAATATTTGAAGAAGAAACTGAAAGAATAGTTCATTGTTTCACATTTGCCTTACTGCAGTGGGTACATGTACCTTTCAAATTCTCTTATATAATGGGGAAAAGGATGTGCTATGGTATTTTTCTCCCTTAATTACATGTCCCATAAAGCATATTTAATAACTTATTTTAACTTGTGATTGTGTAGCTAACATGTAAGTGGATGACTACATTATGAATAAAAATGAAAATTCACTTGCACTGAGTCCCAAAGTGAAAAACATGATTCAATTAAGAGTGTTCTCTTTGAGCTCAAGTGATTGACACCTTACTTTAAATGTATTCCTGTCTTCTGTACTTTTCAATATACAAATCAACAGTAAAAGTTACAGGAGTAGAAAAAAAAGAGAAGAAGAGAGAAAATGCCACTGATTTTTATACAGTACCACTACGCACTGAAAGAGCAATATTTTAAAAAAATAAAGAAAAAGAAGAGAGGCATGTCACAATTTCTCAGATACATTAGGTAACCATGATTGTATAAGCAAAGAAAGTACCTTGTCACTAAGTACTTATGTGGTTGTGAAAAAAGTAATTTTGATGGACTCATTTAACTTTTCAAAGTTTCTCAATGCATCTACAAACTCCATGCTTTTAAACATTAAGCATTTAATGTTTTCAAGTATTTAATGTGAGTGATAAAGTAGTACTTATTTGAGCGAGAAGAGCTCATTTGAGAGGCTTTGCCCGGTTCCTGCTGGGAAACCACTGATTCTGTGTATTTGGAAGGCAGACAGCAGCCTCCCTGACCTCTAATGGTGGGGTCCCGACCGGAGGACACTGGCAAATAGTGGGCTCTAGAAGCTAGTATACACGACATGACGTGATGGAGTCAGAAGGAACGTGTGGCTTTGCCTAAGTTGGGTCAACACTGATGGGAGCTTTCTGTAAGCCAGATACTTCGAATGAGTTTTAATTCTAGTGATATAATCACAAAAAGGCTTTTGTAAGGAACTAAGAGAAATCAGAAATGACGTTGTCTAACTGCTCAGCAAGTGTTCAGTATCTTTACACAACGCCCATAGTTTAATACTTTGCTCAGTGGATGATGTCACATGCTACTTAAAATGTAGGAGGAATTAGAAATGTTAAATCTCACTGTGACAAGCTGTCATAGTTGTTGGTATCGGTAACAGAGAAAAACATCTTTATTTCCTAGTATGACATGCACGCGTCTTCCAACCTCCAACTTCCTCCTGCTGGCAACCTGCCTGCCCCCTGGCACAGCCCCACAGTCAGGACCTTCACAGTCATGATGTCTGCGCTCTAGACAGTGTAGATCAGTGAGGGATGGCCCTCCCTTGTAGCCTCTTATGGAAAAACCACCAGAAGAAATAATCTTCAAGCCTTCGCATGACAACTTCCCTCTGTCTGGAGAACCACTGCTTGCTTGGGAGATGTCTACTCATCACATATCACCTCTTCCCAGCAGCCTTGGGTGTGGCTGCATTGTAACACTTGTCACTGACAAAAGAAGGGTTAACTGTCTGTTTCTTCTAATAGAGAATAAATTTCTCAGCAGAGAAAGACCTGATGCTACTCATCATTCTGTCCCTAGAACCTAGGATGGATCTCTAAATAGGTGCCTATTAAATGCACGTTGAATTAATTTCACATTTTGATTTTAAAATGGAAATATGCATATGGTGTCTCGATGGATTTTCTATGTGAACAGGGTTCAACTTAATTCTTTGCCATTCTTTGGCACTTTGCCTTATCTGCTGAACACACTTTAGGGGATTTTTATGGCACTTAATGCTGGAAAAGCATCTGGCACAAACACAAACTATTATTTTTTCTCAGGGAGAAGCTTATCATCAGCCGCAAATTGTGCTATTTACAGGAGCTCTCTTTGCATGGGATGTAGCAAAGCATAATATGGAGATTGTTTCGCTTTTTAAAATGTTTGATAAATAACTAACAAGGTTTTTTTTTAAATGCAATGAATTATTCCAGTATGACTCTGCAGTTTAAGATTTATCTGAAAGACGAAATTCTTTATAGCAATTTTCAGTACTCAGAGAATGTGATTTCTCTGTTAATGCTATTTTTAACATTTTAAAATGGAAATATTTTATGTTCTAAGACAATATAGAGAAATTAATTGACATTGTTAACCCATTTGCCTCCCTGAAAACCCACATAATAATATATATCCTGTATTTGCTGAAAAATAGTACCTTCCATTGGGGAAAGTTGATCAAATTCCCTACACTTCCATAAATGAAGGAAGGGCTTCCCTCTATATAATTTTGTAGCATTTTTAAATGTTTACGTATTTTGAGAGAGAGAAAGCATACACACATGCACACTCCGGGCAAGTGAAGGAGAGGCGGGGGGGGGGGGGGGGGGGGGGGGGAGAGGGAGAGAGAGAGAGAGAGAGAGAGAGAGAGGCATAGACAGAGGGAGAGAGAGAGAGAATCCCAAGCAGGCTTTGCACTGTGGGGATTAATCTCACAAAATGTGAGATCATGACCTGATCCAAGATCAAGAGTTGGATGCTTAACTGACTGAGCTACCCGGGCACCCCAATTATGGAGCATTTCTAGTCTCTAACTCATAAATTTGATAATTGTTCTGGTTGCAACTTTAATAAACTTGTCCCAAAGATCACCTCTAAGACATGCAATTAACATGTAATTATTTGTAGGATTTATTGGGTTCACAAAATAATGGTTTATATTTGAAACAGATGTTTTGTCAGTGTCAGGCACCAGAACAGTTTTCTGAAGCACTCTGGGCACACCAGAAGATGAAGAATGAGATCACATATAAGTCAAGAACCTAGACCCTTACAGGCATAATCCACCTGTGTTCCAGCTGCTGTCCACTCATTCACAAAAGACTCACAGAACTGTGGCCAGATGTTATTGTAGTTATAGGAATAGAACAAAGACAAGTCAGACTGATAAATTACATCACACACCCCTATAAAAAATACCACAAAGTAAAAAGATTTTTTAAAATATGAAAAATATGTGCAAATATCCTATTGCAAAGAGGTTAAACTCCACATTATATAAAGCATAACTACAAAATCAGTAGAAAAAAATGTCAATGATTAGAAAAATCAGCAAAGCCTTTATACAATTTAATGAAATCAAGTATCTCAAGGTACCTAAGGTTTCTTTGAATAGGAATTCAATAATAAAGATAAATGGCTAATTTTGGCCAAAATAGAAGAAAGCTATTATTCATCTGTATAAATCATTTGGGTGCCTAGGTTAGAACTCTGGAAATTAAAAAAAAAATTGTGAATAAACTTATTTTGTGGAAATTGTGGGTTTAGGAAAAAGAGAAAACAAAATACTTTTAAATAAGATAAGTTATGCCACTGGACCCACCTCAAGGCACTCCTTTGACCTAAGAGATCTGAGGTGAGACACTTCATGGGCAAAACCCAGCAAAATTACTCAACTTCTCTAATAATGGTCTCTTCTTGGACTTAGGAAAATATTTGGTGGGCAGAAAAAAAGTGTTTTGTTGTCATTTTTAACTTCCTACAACCAAAGTTGCAGAAAGAAATGGCTTTGGTCTTGGATTAACTTTTGGAGGCAGGGTGAGCTGGGAAGAGACCATGGCAATGACTCCAGAAGGCTGAGTGATCTGGGCATAAATGCCTGACTTCTTGTCATACCAAAATTTCTTCCCCTTGCATAAAAAGATATTTATTTTCCCTGATTGACCTTGGGCACAGGAGTTGTGTTAGTGACTCTAATTCCAAGCATTTAGTGCTTAGAGAAAACGTCCACGAATAGTGAGGTATGAATAGCAGAGCACTCCTGTGAGCATTCAGCAGTCCTTGGTGGAGTTCTGGCCAGAAGGTTTCCTTCCCTGAGTGATGTTTGGTGGCGGAGCTCAGTGTGTCATGAATGCATTCAGGAAACGCTACTGTTCCTTTACACGGTGGGTGCTTCTATGAGACATTTAGGGAATGCTCTTCTGTGCCAGGTAGTGTGCTAAAGGCTTTATACGAACATTCGCATCCATTCCTTGCAAAGACCTATGAGGGAATTACACCTTCCGTGAGCATTTTATCAATGGAGAGATTAAGACTCTGGAAGCTAGAGCCACTCAACCACATAATAAGGACAATGCAGGGCGTGCATCTGTCTAACTCCAAAGACCACAGACATAGCTCCTCTTCCGAGTCCAACACAGACCAGAACATGGAAAGCAACCTGTTATAGAATTTTATAGTGGCTCACTTTGCAAAGGACATAAGTAAGACTAAATAGTGCATAGATATTAAGTTCATGAATAAAAAATTTTTTATTTCTGTGGTCATTAATTCACAGGATTCCACTCATAGGTTATCTTGAGCCCGTGCTTTAGATACTATTATTAGCAACATTCTGAGGGTCTACCTAGTTTAATTCTTTACATACCAGCTCCAATAAAGTGATGTTGATTCTCTAAACAAAGTACAGAAACCAATGTGATATTTGTTTCTATCCCAAAATGTGGAGCCTTCAGGCATCAGGAAGTATTACTGGGCACAAGTCAGCTCTTGCACAGACAGCACTGCAGGCTTGGTTCAGGATTATATTCTTCACTCTGTATTCAAATGGAAGACTGCTTGATGGCTTTAAGAAACACAGAAACATACACATTTTGCATTTTTGTGAGATCACTCTGGCAGGAGCAAAGAACGCTGAATGGGGGAGGAGAGCCAGAGTGGGGAAGGAGCAGAGGAGGATTCCTATTGCAGTGGCCCAAGGAAGGGATGGCCACAGCTAAGAACCAGATGATGAAAGACAAAAGAGAGAGAGAGAAGGGTGCACAGATTTGCTTAATAAGGGAGTTAAAAATGTCAAGAATTGATGAACTTGGAGAGGTGGTGTCAAATACGCCTCACATGTTTCTGCTTCCTGCAGACATGTGATTGGAGGTTCCGTTCCTAGAACTGTTGGTAGTGAAAGAGGTCTATATGTTTGGGGGAAGAGCATCAGTTGGGTTGGGATACATTGAGTTGCAGGAGTCTTTAAAACATCTACATAAAATATGGGCTCTGCAATTAGCTATGAGGTCTGGAGCTGAGAGATGAAGTCTAGGCTGGAGCTAAACTGGGGAGTTATCAGAAACAGATGGTAACTGAAGCCACTGGGAAATGCCACTTGAAAGGCAAATAAAAGATTTTTTCCTGTTTCACCACTGAACACAATCCTTAATCAGCAGCAACATTTGAGTGAGTGAATGAAGACTCTGACTGGTCGTGTATGGGACCAATTCTTCATTGAGCTAAAGTAGATTTCATCACTTAGCTTCAAAACAAGACTTTCCTTACAGTGCTTAAAATCCTCAAGTTTCAGTCACCCAGTGAAGCATTCCTTTTTTCATCTTCACACCAACATAAGTTAACTAGGAATAAACGACACATTTCTCTGATATATAGAATGTCGTATCTCAGCACCGGGTCTCTGGAGGCTAGATTCATGAGGATAAAAGTTCTCTTGCTAGTGCAGCAAAATGAGGATTGGTAAACGTCCAACTTTTGAAGGCCACGGTGACATGGCCTCCAAACATGGCAGGAAGTCATTCTCTCAGTTAAAATTGTAGTGGATGGAATTAGCCACTTACAGGGATCTTATTAAAGGGTAGGTCAAAAGCAACAAGGCAGGATGAGACTACTAATCAAGGGCTGACTAAATGTAAAAGAGAGCTGTGCTTAATGAATATTATTAACATGTCTGAAGTAAGACTGTTTTAGATGAATAGGTCTCATCCTGGCATCTGGAAAAAGGGAATTCAAAGATGAACTTCATCTAGGTTTCGTCCTCCCCCCGCCTATAAATGTGGGAGAAAACCAAAACCAAAACCATCTATCTGTGATGACCAAAGGAGAAAAGGTTTGTTCTATAAATCAGGTTTTAAAAATGTTTATGCATGTGACATTCACACATCAATAATTGTAAAATTTAAGTACTTTCTGGCTTCTACATGTAAGGAAACAAAACCCTACAACTCAGTAAGATTACTAAAGCTAAGATTCTTGTCTACATTTTTTCAATATTTTTAAATGTGAATTTTTAATTTTTATTTATTTTTATTTTTTTATTTATTTTTGAGAGAGAGAGAGAATGAGCGAGGAAGGGCAGAGAGAGAGGGGGAGACAGAATTCAAAGCAAGCTCCAGGCTCCGGGCTGTCAGCATAGAGCCCAACACGGGACTCCAACTCACAGACAGTGAAATGATGACCTGAGCCAAAGTTAGATCTTTAATCGACTGAGCCACCCAGGCACCCCAATTTGCAATTTTTAAATAGTTCTTTCATTTTAATGCTTTGGGGGATGTGGGGAACTGCATTTGACATGTTTTTCCAACAGTATTTGTGATTAGCACTAAGTAAAGTCAAAAAAAGTTTTCTCTATATAAGAGTTACTAAAACTTTTTGGACTTTGTAAATATTAAGAAACTTCTAACCGTTGGATTTCCTATGATACTGTGTGAGTCTTCATGTTGTTTGAACTTACCAGGGTCATAACAAAATTAATGAACATCTACATTTTCATGACAAGTTGGGATACTTGTCTCCAATCTTAACCACCAGATTTGTCTAAGTGGTGCCTGTTCGTATCACTGCTTCCAGTGCTTAAACCAGCAAGTGACTCCCCCCTTGGGCATACATTACCAATTTACTTTTTGCAGACAAGTGCACAAATATGATTAGCTTTTGCAAATTGCTCTTTATTCTGTTACTAGTAAGTAATTTTTATATTATTACAGTGTAAACAGATGCTATTTTCCACTACATATTCAGCTGTAATGAGCTAATTTAATGTATTAAAACAACAAAAGAACTTCAAGAATGAGTCAGTGATTCAAGCAGCATGAAAACCAAGAGAAAAATCAAGCATGAAGTTTACAAAATTGTTCCAAAATTTGGTTTTCAATAAGGAACTGCAGAGCCCCTGTTCTTGGAGGCTGCTTAGCCAATGCTGCGTTTGCACCTTTGCCTGATGAGTCCTGCAATCCTCCAAGGGGAACGGTTCCACACGCTCCTCTGCTCAGTGGGCTCCCAAATCCTGAAATGCTATTAGTGTTCCTCCTTTTTGGTGGAAAATTACATTTATTGATTTAGTTGTTCATTTAAATATTTATGTATTCAACTAGTGTTTATGCTGTGGGGCATTCCAAATATAGACAGGCATTACAGGAAGTGGATCAAGAAAAGGAGATGAAGAAGATGCAGTAATGAAAATAGGATAACCCCCTGAAGAATCCCGTATCATGGAAATGAAGAGAGATAACAAGTTCTGGAAGGGAATGGTTATCACTACTGAATGCTGCCGCCATGTCAGATAAAAAGGGAACACAGAAGTGTCTACTGGATTGCATAACATATATATGGTTGGCAAATGTAATACAGAATAGGATAATTTAATGCTTAATCAATCAATTAAAACAATGGATTTTGGAAAAGTCTGGAATCAATGAAGAACCTGAACGCTTGGTCATGGAGTTGCCAACTTAGGTGACAACGAGATGCAAAGTTGGGCATCTGACACTATCATTCTGAACTGAGCACTATTATCTAATTCCACTAACATATGTTTCCATATCATAAGTGGATGTCTGGAAACAGACCTGCATTTTGATTCTATCATTCATAAAAGCACAAAGATGAGTAAATATTTTCAATAACATCAATGAGTTATTTTAAAGTACTTCTTTTTTTTTAAACAAAGTCCTCTGAGTAGAAAATCTTGGAAGTTTAAATAAAGAGAATGGATAATATAAAACAACCTATGAACAAACCATCTAATATTAATCCTTTCGGATTTTCGGGGATGTTTTTTCCTACCAGTAATAGTTTCCTATAGTAGTTGTTGTTGAACAACTATTTATTTGTTGAACTAATTATATGTCATCATATAAAAACTGAGAACACACTCTTTACTGTTACATAAACTATTTATTTCCTTATTAACATATCTTCAACATTTCCGTATTTAATCAAGATTTTTTTTCTCATACCCTCCTGATGCTCGCCACTCTTAGGGAGAGGTAATATAGCTTGGTATTGTAAGCAACAAGCCAGAAAAGTGAAGGCACAGCTCCTCATTAGTCTCCTAAGTCTCTTCATATATCCGACCATTACACCTGAAATTTTCCCAATCCCTAAAAGAGAGCAATGGTACAAAAGGTTATAAGCAGTTTACGGGGTAAGTGATTTATTTGTTACTTTGAAAGAAAATTTTTAGTTAAAGACTGAATTAGAGTCTAATTTTAACTTAGACTTTCCTCTATAGATTAGTATTTTAAATTGACTACCCTTTGGTCTTCAACATCCTTCATATCTGCAAAGGCCATGACCTGCTAAATCACCAAAACCACACGGAACCTGTCAACCAGAAATGCTCAACACAGAAAGACTAGAAAAAGAGTAATACACATCCATGTTCTCAAGTCTCTCTAGTTTATGACCTACTTGTTACAACAGCTTAGTGTAAATATAACTAAGCAAATCCTTTCCATAGATTTTCAGGTGAGGAAAAAAGAACATAAAGGTGCCCTGATAATGATAAAAACAGCAAATACCAAATATTTGTCAACTAATATACATACTACTGAAGGGATTTTCCCAAAATTAGATTTTATTAAGTTCATTTCACAGATGAGGAAACTGAGACTCATAATGTCTAAGTGGGTCCATAAGGAGTAAGCCAGAGAGAAAATATTTGAAAACCAGGTATTCTTGTCTCCAAAACTCATGATCCTTCCATTACAACATGAAAACTTTTTCAAATAGTTTTGCCTTTAACAGAGATGTTTAGGAAAATGAAATATATACACACACAGAAGGCGAAAAAGGCTTTTGAAAAAAGCCCGGGTGGAGCAGATTTCCTACTTTCTTCTATGATCCTCTATCACGATTCTCTATAGTTATCACAGAAACTAAACAGAATCATTTTTGTAATATACTAGCTATTTCCTGGGGCACAATGTCAGGAATTCACAGAAGAAACTTATTTTCTCTTCTTCCTTGGCAAACAGCCAGACTGCACTTCTCCTGCACCTAGGTGGCTATGTGGTTGAGTAATAGACCATGACTGTGACTGAAAGGGACCTGCAATGTGTCTCGCCTCGGTTTACTAAAACTTCCCAAGCATAGTTTTCTAGGTTCTTTCTCTTCTGCCCATTGAACACAAGCAAACATAAGCACCTTGGAAGCCACACTCTAAAGATGTTAACACCACAAAATGCAAGGGCCTGAATTTCTGAAATCACCACTTGGAAGACATGTGTCAATGGATGAAGTATACATATTTTAGATATTACATAGGAAAAATTAAAATATCGATTATTAAAGCTACTATACATCTTTTGGTTAATTTACATAACAATCAAGGTTACACTAAACTAACAAATGCATTTAAAACCTTCTTATTATACTTTAAATCTAGATAAACAGAGTTGCCAGCCAAGGAAAAGAAGAGACCATGTGTAAACAGATAGACATAATTAAGCCTGCAAATTTCCTTTTTAAGCTAATCTTTGCCTAAATGAAGACCAAAGTACTCTGAAAATCTACACTTACACGATTCTAAAAGAAGTAAGTTTGTGTATCTATCTTTCGGTATTTCTTTGAATAGGTTAAAGAAAAACCTACATGTGGTGCTAACCCACAGATATGGATGGACCCAAATCACCCTTTCTATATATTACCTTATCAGTTCTTACTAAATCATTTCTGGTACGGCTGGCTCTACCTGAAACCAATGGTGGAACATGGACTGAGGATTTTCTCAGTATTTTCTTCGAAGCCAGGCAATACCATCTTATCACAGTGCCAAGAAATTTAAGTTTCTGATATCCTATTTGATTTTGACAATAAATCAAAAGATCCTGTTCCTTCCTAAAGAGTCCTGCAAGTGACTGATGAAACTCCCCCAAATTTTAACATCATGCACTTCAAAAATAAGTACTACTTTTATTTCAGGAAACTTTCACATCCATAGCTTTTTATGTGTCTTCATTTTTCCTGGCTGTCCTTTCTCAGCACATACTTAGAAAGCTTAAAAAAAAATAAAATAATTTACTCGTGACTTTAAAAAAGACATCTTTTCAGCAGACACTAAGATAATCTTGTGATTCTCTTTTCATTCTTAACGTAAATTTCATCTCTAGACTTCAAGTCTCTTTTGGAACCATCCATTCATTTCTCACTATCTTTAAGTGAAGAAGAAAAGAAATATTTCCTCACAATAGGTGTGTTAATGCAAAAAAATTAAATGAAATAAAGTACTTAAATCTTTCTATAAATCTTACAATAACCCAGAACCCAAAAGAACATGGTTCCAGGTCTATAAGCTAAGTATTAGGCAGAAGTCTTACGTTAGTAAAATGGAATAAAACTAAGTTTGTATTTAACCGTCATGAATTTAATATTTGGCTTTCTACTCATGAACTATGTGACCTTAAGAAAGTTACTATTCCCCAAATCTCAGTTTCTTCATTTGCAAAATTATTATAGAGAAGGCTATTCTTTACTTTGTGAGGATCCAATTGGACAAGCAAAACTTCAGTTTGAATGAGAAATTCTGGAGTCTCTATCCTGGTGTTTGATTAAATTTCTTTTCAAATTTGTGAAAGGAAAGAGCTTTTCTTCCACCCAACTCTCAGACTTCTCCCCTTTTGGAAACCTCAACTAACTGTCTCTATCAGTACCAAGCTACCCTAATGGGAGAAGACAACATTAGTAGTCTTAGCAAGGAAGGGAAAAAAAGATGTTAAGAATATTTTCATAATCATTTAGAAAAGTTATGTTAAAATAGACCTTCAGCATGAGCAAAAAAAAAGTTTGTTTTATGGCTATTCCATTTTAGGAACTTGAGAAGTCTCAGCACCCCCTGCAGAGCCCAAGGGGGCAAGATCTAAAGTTGACCATCCCTGCTGCAGATACAGCTAAAGGAAAGCCAAACAGAAGCAGATAGATAATGGAGAGTTGGCTCTGGGGGAAATGCAGAATTGCAGAGAACAGCTTATCAGCATGTTGGGAGACTAAGAGAATAGTAAAACAGGAAATGATGGCGAGGAGATGAGGGAGGAAGGAATCCCTGATTCCCACACAGAGGGACTAGTGGATATCTAGGGACTGATGGGACAGGTAAATGAATTTGGGACGATGCATAGTCATCTAATGCATGATTCTCTACTGGCAAGGGGCTGGATGTTCCCAACCTACAGTCGTACAAAGGCTGTAACACAGCTAGGTTCTTAAAAGTTGTTGCAAAGATGCCATCCAGACGTACATGTAACATGGAATACAGAATACCTGCTCTGTTATAAGGTAGGAGTAGACGGGGGCAGTAAATCGATCCCTGACTTCTTGGTCTTCTTCCTCACGGATGCCAGTTCATCCCCCCTCAGTTGCTTACTGAGAACTTTCTTTGGGACTCTTAAGACTCCAGGGGAAAGGGTGGGATATTATTATTTAGTTAAAATGGTACACGCTGTTATCATGGTACATTTAAAGGAGATAGGGAGCAAGCTATAAAGGGGTTTGGAGACATTCCTTTTTCTTCTTTGAGTATTTTAATTCTTGTTAAGCTTGCTTGAAAAGACACATTCTAGGCTTATTTTTCTTTCTTTTAATTTTCGGTGGGAAAAATAAACTGTTCTTTTGTTGTTGGTTTGGGGTTTTTATATTTTTCTAATATTTCTTTTCATAACCTTATTTTTTTAATTTTAAGTTTTAATTTTAATTCTAGTTAGTTAACATACAATGTTCTATCAGTTTGTGGTACAACAAAGTAGTGATTCAACACTTCCCTCCATCACCCTGTGCTCATCAGGGCGAGCACACGTCTTAATCCCCACCACCTATCTCATCCGCCCCCCACCCACCTCCTCTCTGGTGACCAGCAGAGCTGCTGTCTGTTTTTAATTAAATGCAGGGGGCTTGACCACCATCACTTAGTTCCAAATCCCACTCTCTCAGTTGCTCTATAGTTCAGATCTATGTCACATTTTCCCAAGACTTTTCAGGAAAATAGGAAACAAAACCACAGTTCAAACTGTCAAATGATGTATCTTCCCTTTTGTGGTGGCTCCAGGCAAGCACAACCTTTAAGGACATGCATGGACTTCATGGTCAGAGGACCTGGTTCCAACTGCTTGCTGGTACAGGGAATTTGTGCAGTTTTTTTTTTTTTTTTTAAAGCTCAAGCTTATCATTGCAAAGGAGGAGTAACAATCTATGATCACCTCTTCATTCATGCTCGTGCCAAATGCTGTTATAATCTGCACCATTTCTAAACTATGTGCTAGACACTAAGGCCGTGGGGGTGGAACAAAAAAGGGGGGGGTTAGGGAGACAGACTCAGTCCCTGGTGAGTTTGGCATTATCATAAGGATTAAAGGAGTCCGTGATTTTAAACACATTAAATGCTCCATACATGATAGTTAGATCTATTATTGCTCAGGACACTGTTGTTCTTATGACACACAGACCAATCTTGGTGCAGCTTATGAGGCTTTCAGGGGATTTCTAAATTTCCATTCAAAAAAAAAAAAAAAGAAAGAAAGAAAAAGCAAAAAGAGCAATTTGCTTTTGGATGAAGTGTGCTCCTCCCACACTAGCCCACTATTAGAATAACCAAAATGTATTTGCACGCACATATGCATGAATCATATTAAGCTGCCAGCATGTGACCGCTTTGGACCTATAAAATCAGCAATTTCACATGGCCCATTCTAATGTCAGCAGTGGGGACGGGGGAGGGCATGAAAAGATGTATGTGGGAAGGGGAACACGGTGATGAATAGTACTTGCTGCAAAAGTTTCACTCTCTTCAACATCATATTGAACTAAATATAGATTTCTGATAATTAGGTTTTAAAATATTCTTAAGAAGGGAACGTTTTGGCTTGCTTCTAGCTATAGCAACAATATGAATTCTCAAGCCTAACAGAAAATACTTTTAAAATGAAATCATCTGTGCCCCATATCTAAAACAAATGCAGACGGCATTTGTACGGGTTTGTATCTGTCAGCTGTACACAGGATAATATTCCGAGTAAATATTCCAAACTGAAACATGTCCAGCAAATTCCAGCAATCTCCCTGTCTTCCTCCCATTTCCGTTTATCCTTCACCAAGTCATTTAGGCACATGTTGAGTTTATTCAACAGTTACTGAATGCCTGTGCTGGCCAGAAACTGTTTAGACACTGTGGGTTCAAAAACACAGGTAAGGTAGTAAATCAAAGCATTTTACAAAGAAAAATAGCCCATGAAGTCCATTAGCTGGCTACAAAACTACAAAATAGCACTAATTTTGGAGTTTGTGCAACTGTTTCACCTGAGGTCCTGAAATTCAAGGGTTAAAGTTCTTGTGAATCAAACCCTGAGTCCATATTCTGTGGAGATGGATATAATCACTGCCATCAACTGACAAGTTATGCATAAAGCAATAGTGACAAACAAGGCCACAGCCCATCACAGGTCCCTGAAATTACTGATGTAGGACCAAACCTCCAGTGAGTGAAAGAACAGGTGGCCCTCGCACTGTAGCTGCAGCTCTAAATCTTCCCAATGGACTGGGAAATAAGCACTTCACCATTGAACATGAGCAGAGGAAGTCACTTCATCACTGGCCTGTCGCGTGAATTGCTGACATAAGAAACTTTTCCCTACTTAGAAAACCACAAGTACCAAGCGATTGCTTATCACTTGGAAAATGCCCATTTCTTCCCCTCCACCCACCTCTACCCCTCTGTCAGCCACTAACAGTCTCATATCTGAAAATAAAGGCCAGTTCTCTTTGAGGTGCTCTAAAAATTTGAACTCCAGTCATCTTGCACCGATCCTAAGCAGCACACCTTTCAGGAATCTGTCAATGGCAGATACATTTATTTATAACTATTGCTGTGCATCCATTACCCATCTATAGGACTCAAAATGCCAACTGTCTGATACCTGAACAGCAGTTCGCTGGGTATCATTTTTGAAAAATGTTAGGTCAAACCTGCATTTATTATACAAGATCTTGTGGTTTAGGATTAGAAAGTGAGAAAGAGAAAACCCAGAATCAACCTGTCAGTTACTAAGTCAAGCTATAAATTGCTCCTAGAATTAATTTCTATAATCTACCTATATTTTAAAAAATAACTTAGTGGCTATGCATGCTCAATGCTTTATTAGAAGGGAGAATTGGCCAAAAGGATAGACTATATTGGCAGAGCCAATGAACATGCAATTACCTAATTGATGAAGAAAGAGAAAGGAAGAATGGGACATTTAGCAGTTCTTGCCACAGATACATAATTTGTGATTTTGGAAAGACACTGAATATGATAAACATGACCATCTTGATGCCAATATCAAATACAAGCAGGAAAGAAAATTAACTCTAAATATCTACTGTGAATCCGCTGCTTTGCTTACAATACTCCCTTTAAACCTCAGAGACATCTTGCACATCAGTTTTATCATCTTCATTGCACGAGAATCTGAGCTTCACAGAAGTTAAACAAACTTGCTAAAGTCATACAACAAATATGTGCTGAGACAGGATTAGCCTGATTCAAGTCCTTTTGTCTTCCCTTTTATGAATCCGGAGCAAAGAGTAACCTGGAAAATAACTCCTTTCTCATCTGAACTTGCATTTTGTGGACGCCGTGCAAAGCTGAAGTGATGGTCTTGGTGATTTATCAAGGGATCATGCAAAGATTCAAACAGATTGCCACATCAACACTCTGGAATGTTTACTATAGCAGGCTTAATATAATCCTCCCTCCTCCGCCCCTCTCCAATCTCCAACAAAAGGTAGTTTAGCTCTCTTGCACAAAGAAACTGGAACTAAGCTCAACCTCCCTCAGCAGCAAATCACTCACATGCTGACCTGAGAAGGAGGGCTAGAGCATCGCGTTTACACCCGCCACTCAGTCGAATAAGCACAGCTGGGCTGAGGAGACCTCTTTTCCTAAATTCTGTTGCCAAGCTGAATTTTATGATCTTCACTGGCAGATGATCAAATACAAACTCTTAACTTACAGCCAAGTTCTCTTACAGCAGCTGTTGGAAGAACTAATTTAGAATGCAAATCTAGCCCTTAATCTATGGGAAAACTGTTGCAGTGATGGATGGCTTTTGAGGCAATAGTTCATGCAAGACACCCCTGATGCCTTCTAGTATTATGGAAGGAGAAATATTTAGCTCCCATTTGTATTTATTTGTTTTCTTTTGAGCAGTTGCCTCTATAGGGCGAATTAGGGCCTCATGGAAAGAAGTCCAGGTGCTTACATCTGCCTCAACTCTCTGTTCTACATAAATAAGATTAAGATCAGAAGACAGATGTGTAGACTGAGTGTCAGATAATGTCTTATTAGTATCTGGGACTCTTTTATTTTAGGCTAAGTCATCCAGAGAACAAGGCATTGGGGATATAAATATTTGCGTAGAATTTTTTGCAATGGCAAGAAAGTGGGAAGGTCAGCACCCATCACTGTACCTCTAAAGAATTCTGTTACTCTAGGTATGAATCATCAAATAAAGCTGATAGTCTTTATTTTCTTTCTGTTCATTTAACCGCCAATGAACAGTGACCCTCTAGGATACCTAATACCTAAGAATTCCCTGAATCTTTCCCCCGCTTTGATCCTCATCTTTTCCATGGCACAAAATCTTAGAAAATATTCACTCCTCGTTACTAGGAAGTGTCATAGTATTCAACTGAGCTACTGAAGAAACCTGGGCTTGTGTAATATCTACGAAGATCTCATCTTATGGCAACTGTCAAGAGTTAGGGCAGTAGAAAAATGTATGTCTGTATCTGTTCCTGTTTTGTTAGGCATAGAGAATAATTATCGCAGAACTTGAAATCAATTCAAAGAATTGTTAGAATGAGGATAAAGGGAAATTGCTTTAATGGTAAAAATTTGAAAAGGGAAGATACATCCACTTTGGGTTTTTTATTGTTGTTCTTTCAGCTTGGCTTTGTATAGAGCGGAGAAGAGCTTGTAGTCTAAGTAATTTAACTTTGAAGATTAGATTGGAAACTCTCTTTAACCCATGACGTACCTCCAACTAGTCACTTCCACATATGCTCACTGCTCCACATGAGCCACATGCACAAAGGGAAAAGCAAAGTGGTGCCTCACGTCTATTTGTGATACTGCCTTTCTGTGACCAGATGCCATTGCTTGTCACTTGCTAGTTTTCTTAGACACATAGCTGTCTATATTCCTGATAAACATGAGTCTGTGGTACACTGGGGCTTCAGTTGGGATTCGGAAAATACCCTGAATTCAGTGGATCTATTTTGGAGGTAGAACTAACAGAATTTCTGTAGTATTGAACACAGGGTGTGAGATCATAAGAAAGGGTGATTTCAATATTTTTACCAGATGAACCAAAAACAGGGAGCTGGAGCTGGATCTATTAAATGTTTCCTTATATGCTCTAAGATTCGGTACTTCTATAGCCCTTGGTCATCATAAATCTTTCTGGGGATAAAACAGTGACAACTTACCGGGAAACAGCGCACTTCTCTTTCATTTACCATTCCCCTAACCTAACTGACAGGTGGGTTTTTACATCGCTGACCATTCATCTTACTCGTGGATGCATCATGTGATGGAAGACCCTAACAATGTGGTTGGTGTTATGTTACGAAGCAAAGCCTGGGTCCACTGTGAAACCATGGATCACTGTCCACAGACAGACCAAATATTTTGCTGTCAGAAAATGAAGTAAGCTCACAGGAAGACCATATCCGTTCACTCAGGGTCAACGAGGGCAAAGGGATCTTCTTCTACCTCCCCTAAGAACATCTCTGTTCCTGGTCAAGGGACTTCCCTGGTTTGACTATGAAAGAACAGGAGCAGAGGGCTGACATAAAGCTTTGAGATCTATCTGTCTATGCATCTATCTATCCATCCTAGGGGAGCATCCTGATATTTTCTAAGCTTATTAACTTATACACTCAATAAATATTTATCAAGCACTGGTCTAAGTTCTTGATAAAACAGTGAACCAAACAAGCAAATAGTCTTTGTACCATTAGAGCTTACATTCTAATCGGCAGTGGACAATAAACATAATAAGTAGGTAAATCATGTAGTATATTAGGATGTAATTAGTTCTTAGGGGAAAAACCATCAGGTAAGGAGAGTAGGCATGACCAAGGCCGAAATCCTAAACACAGTGGTTGTATCATGAGGTGGTAATATTTGAATAAAGCTTTAAAGAATGTAGAAATCTGAGGAAAGAGAATTACAGGCAAAAAGAGAGAGAGTCTATGCAAAGACCTAGAGGTAGGAATGAACTGGGTGTATTCTGGGATAGTAAGAGCTGGGCTGGAACCAGGTTGAGGTAAGTGAAATACTTGCCTCAGGAGAAAAAACTTAAAGAGGACACTAAAAACTCAGGGATCAAGGTGAATAATATTTTCATGTGATAGATAAAAAAATTAAAACCAATACAAACAAAATCTATTGTGGACAAAATATACAAATTGAATAAGAGAGGATCTGATTCCATACTTGTAAAACCTGCCTCACTCGCCTGGTTCCAGTAAAAATTTATTTACAAAAACAAGTGGCCAGCATACAGACCACAGTCTGCCAACTTTACCTCTTTACTATTGCATTTAATATTCATTCTGATTACTCAGTTTCTTAGAAACCCTCACGAAACTTCATGCCTGAGTGCGTCACTTGCCTTACACCAGTCCGGGCCCTGCAAAAGGGGCCCATGTGTCTGCAGAGGAACAAGTGAAGGGGTGACGGGAAGAGCGGAGGTCAGAAAGGCCTCTGAAGGCCATACTGCATAGGGCTGGAGAGCCAGGGTAAGGATTTGGCCTTTTATGTAAGGGAAATGTACCGCATTGGAGGGTTTTAATCAGAAAGGCCACCTGGTCTCAGGTCTCAGTAAAAGGAGTAGAAGCTAGGAGGGTGATTAAGAGGATGTTTGTAATCATCTAAATGAGAGATGCTGGATGGTGGCTTAGACCAGGATGGTAGCAAAAGGAGGTGGAGACTGGTCAGATTCTGGATATATTTTAGATGTAGGACTAACATAATTTGTGTAGTACTGAACATAGGGTGAGAGATAGTAAGAAAGGGTGATTCTAATATTTTTACCGGATGAAATGAAAACATGGAACTGTCATTATCAGGGAATAGCTGTCTATGAAGCCAGTTTAGGGAATGAGCCTATAGTTAGGAATATTTTAAATTTGAGTTTTCTCTTAGCTAACCAACTGAAGATATTAACTAAGCCAATGATATTCAAATATGAAGTTGGGGAAGAGATTTCAGCTGAGGAAACAAATATGGATGCCATTTTGAAACCTATATAGTTAACTTATTCTCCTCCTCCACCTCCAGATACTGAAGTCAGACTTCTGTAAACTAGAATTGAGAAATCTTTTTTTTTAATAGAGAACACATCTCTTCATGAGACAGAACTATATATATATATATATATAGTTGACAACGTGTTTCTTTTTTTTAAATTTATGTTTATTTATTATTGAGATAGAGAGAAACAGACCATGAGTGGGGGATAGGCAGGGAGAGAAGGAGATACAGAATCTGAAGCAGTTCCAGGCTCTGAGCTGTGAGCACAGAGCCTGAGGTGGGGCTCGAACCCACAAACTGTGAGATCATGACCTGAGTTGAAGTCAGATGCTTAACTAACTGAGACACCCAGGCGCCCCTGACAACATGTTTCAAATTAGAGATTACATGGTACAATTTTAGTAATTGGATCCCACCACAAATGTCATACTTTCCAAAATCTGCATTAAAATTTCTGCCGACATGGATGGTGCTAACAAACTACAGTGTTAACTAACCACCTCCACAGGGAAAACCCTAGAGGAAAAGAGAAAACTCTTCTTGAGTTACTCAAAAAAGAGGTCTGTCCTTTCATGTCAGTCTCCAATAAACTGCAATGAAGGTTTTCAGCCAGTCTGAGTGTTTTATGAATACGTAAACAGAGCCACATCACTGGGGCTGATTTTCTAAGTTTGGCATTAGGTTATACACTGTGGCTACTGTTTAAAAGTATAAAAGTCATATGGCAGGCTAACATGACAAGCTCCTCGTGGCAAACCATTTGACTAGACTCTCTGGGCTAAGAAGAGATGAACTATTTTGACCTACTCTTCATTATAACATCCTGTCTGCTGACTGCTGGTGAAGATCCACGAGAGTGGGTGCAAATATTCTCGTTAACTGTTACACCCGCAGGATGACAGAGCATCTCTCACGTGAAGTGATACAGCTCCTGTCCTGGTAAGAGAGTCACCACCATAAATCTCATCGTGAGCCAGCATGAGCTGTTAGCTCAGCCTTTCACACCAAACCCCATTTAGCGTTGTGTGGTTTATACGTGTCTACATGGATCGCTTTCTTGTTAAGTGATGCCACTTGCCCTCGTTTTGTTTTGGGGATTAAAGTAAGAACTAAAGATATCTAAATACTGGTATCAAATGAAAGCGGCAGTCTCTCTCTGTTGTCCTATTTCACTAAAAAATAGAAATATATCATCATCATAGGAAGTCCAGCCATACAGGAAACTTTAGGTTTTCCTAATTAATCCTTTTTAAGAGAAAGGCATGAAATCTAATCAAATCCACATTATTTTGTAAGTTCGTATTCCATTCAGTTTTCTTTATACTTTGCACTCTAAATGTCAAAATATCTCTTATGCTTCTCTAAATTATTGTTTGGATTTTACAAAGTTGTAAAATACAACAAAATGCAATAAAGGAAGAGTATCTTTGTGGGATGCACTAAGGACATATTAAATGTTTATTTAATCATACATTTATTTTAAATACTTTATGAAATCAATAAATATTTTATCATGACGATATTCTATCATTGCTATAGTACTGCTCTGAAAATGCTCCAGTTTTAAGAAATAGGAGTTGGCTTAGAGAAATAAGAAATAATTTTACTTCATATAGCATACAACACAAACACAGCTAAGAGTAACGCTGACTTTGAGCAATTGATTTTAAAACATTTACTTCTCAATGTCTTTTTAAACCATGAAGATAGCTACTTAGTGTTACTTAAAATAAGATGAAAATTAAAGATAAATATTCCCTCGTCCAAGCCAAAACATAAAACAAAAAACCTAACTTAGGAAACCATTAAAAATCAACAAAATTAGACTTGCAAACATTCCACTAAAACATATGCTAAACCGTTTTTGTACAGAATTACTGAATATTCATTGAATTATGATTTGTAGGATTTTAATTTCTACAATAACTGCATTAAGAATGGGGAAAAGTTGAGATGGAAATAAGGAAACAATAGATCACAAGCTACTCTTTTGACTTAAGAAAGCGAAAGTACGGGCATAATTACCGTATCGCACAAATGATGAACCAAACCTTGAGAGCTATTTCAGGAGAATATTTTATAGGAGAAAGCAGAGTTAAAGTTAGACATGACAACTCAATGAGACCCAAATGTAAATGATAAAACCTCGACAAAAGCCTTGAAGGGAAACGCTTTCCCCATCGAGGGATGATTTGTACTGGCCTCCAGGTGTAATATCATGTGCACTGATGAGCTGATCAACAGAATAGAACTTCTACCCAGCTGTAATCAAGAGTGATTGATGGTTGGGACAAAAAAGTTGATTATCATGACAAGTTCGCTGATGCAGAGAAAATAAGCCCTGCCTAGGAAATGGATAAAAAACCTGTTAAGAGACTACCTTCTGAAACCTTATTTATAAAGGCATCTGAGAGAAGGTGTACGTTGTACAGACAGATCCGATATCCCCATAAACCTGATGAGAATAAATTCTGCCCTACCTCCATCTCCACAGATTTCCTATGGAAGGAATTTAAAAGCTCATTTAGGCCCAATAAATAGTAAACCACATACGCTCAATGTTACCTGGTCAATTCTTTAAAAGTTCTCTCTCTGCTTCTCAAAGTATTACTGAAAATCACAGGTGGACACAGAAAATTATACTTTCTTAGCACACCATGCCTCCATTTGCCCTCCTCAGTTCCCTCCTCACGAGGAATAAACTCCCCAAATGATTGCAACCTTTACCACTATCACATTCAATTAACATCAAAACATAGATTTGGACTGAGACAACAGGTCCCAGAGGCAGTATTTTGCATCTGAAATGAGGTTTGGCAGGCTTGAAAAAGGTGAATCTGGGCCAATGTTCTAAAACAGTAGCTAGATGATACAGACATCTAGAGACTATGAAGGAAAACATCCATGTTTTTCAGGTGCTGGTTCTAATTTCATAGAAGAAATTCTAGCACCATAATCCTAATGCACTGTGTAATTTATAGTATGCCTGGTACAATTTCAATCTCCTTAATCTCACAATAAAATAAAAGAGCCACTTTTAAACTAGTCATCATAAGAAACTTAGTGTGAAGGAGGTAAAATGAATGGATATGTTCATTTGATCTATATAGAAGTCTTTGGCCCTGTGGACCCTTGAAAAGGGTACAATTATTCCAGTTAATTAATACAGATAATAGGATTCAGTGAAAGAGACAACATACAGTAACTGTTAAGAAAGCTAGGACACAAAAGGCTACAAACCCCAAAATGACAACGGAATAGACACTAACAGGAATTACCTTTTTCTTAAATTCCTTTGCTCCTCTGCCCAGAAATAAATTTCTCTACTGTCCTAGTCTCCAAGGTCATGGCAAAACTGATGGTTTATCAAATGCTGAATAAACTAAAATGAACTATAACCAAAAGGGCAAGGGACCTGATAAATAGAGACCATAGTACATGGAAAGTGATGAACAAATTTCATTTTCGAGACTCAACTGTTGGTGATCATTAACCCAGTTTCTACATTTGGTTTCCCGAAGTACTGCTAGTGCCTAGTACTAGTTTGAGAAGTGCATATAATTGTAAAAAGAGATATAAAACAATTGGTGACATGTATATTTGATATGCACATCAGGCAATTCCTAGACAACCAGGTTACACCAAGGATTTTCTATTCCATGGCCAACAGACGCTCCATTAGTCAAACAGTGATGAAGTTGCCGGTGTACCCTGAAATCTTCAGGGTATAATCATAATGTTGGAACTGAGGGTTTTTGAATATACTTATACTTATTTTTTTGTGAGTAACCTAAAAATCAGAGATTACTACAAGGCAAGGATTCAAAGTCATGAGAACCAGTTTCAAAGCTGTGCTCAAGTCCGGTCCCATGTAGTCATTTCTCTTTAAAGTCATGTGAACATTCTTTTTAGGTTTTAAAGGGACAGTTGTTTAGGATATGAATCCTGGGAAAAAGGCAACCTAAACCTCCATGTTTTATGGAGACCTAACAATTATTCTAAATGTCCTCAGTGAGGCTGAAGCTTAGACCATCCTGGAGCCTTCTGTTTCTACCTTAATCTTCTTATTATAGCAATAAAGAAAAGGTTTCTAGTCTTGAGCATTTCATTCAATTATTTGTTAAAAATTTATCAGGTGATATCTAAGACTTGTGGAACTTTCCTAACATTAATAGGCTTCCTGCCTCATCTTTAGGGCACACATGGACAACTGTTAGTTTGTTTAATTGGAAACACACCTTTTGCTTCACCACATTCCACCTTCCCCAAATTCTGTCCTTTTATGCTTTGCTCATGCTTAACCCTCTTCTGAAAACTGCTTTCAATAGGTATCGTTGGATGAAACACTCTCAGGACAGATTCTCACCTGCTCCTTCAATACTCAGTACAATCAGACTGTCCTCGAAGTGGGTCTCAGTTTAGAAATGTGTTCCTACATGCCAGCAATCTGTACTTCTCACAACCTAGCAATGAATGTGTCTACCTTGATTAACTTCTGTAGTGGGAGTAGAATTTATGTGACCCATTGTCTTACTTGAAAACAGTCAGCTGATGCCATTGCAAATCTCAAAATAAATTCCCCTTTGGGCATGTCACCTGGTATGAGAAATCAAAGGACTAGTCTGGGACTTACAGGCTGTTTCCAACCCTATCAGCTATTTCAACAGCTTGGAAAGGCAGGACAAGCCAACTAATATTCTGCCTTTGGTTTTGCCATCTTGACTGTCTCTAAAATGGACGGAATGACTTCTTAGACATCTCTAAGTCCTACGACACAACAATTCTTTGAGGTGCCCAGAGTCCTCTATAGAAATACAAATATCGCTTCCATTACCAAAGGTTATGTAACACATCTACTCATATCTTAAATCAATTTCTCTTTCTAGAGACAATGCTCGAGTTTTCCATATTGAGGAGGATCTGATATAAACATGAATTTTATTATTTCGTTCTTCTTTGTTTATAAAGAAAAAAAGGCCTAGAGAAATAGGGACTCTTTTATAAAGAGTTCTCTTTTCTCAGTCGCTTCCCCTTCATTCCATCCACAGATGAAACTCTGGAATATCAAAGCCTGATTCAGAGAGTCCCAAAATATCCCAATGTTGAAGTTTTATTTTTAAAAGCCTGCCAAAGAAGCACGATACTTAACTAGGTGCCTGCGCTCTTGACTGGGCTCATTTTCTCCTGAAATCTCTAAAAGCCAGACCCAGTATTTTTTGGGCCTGGTCCTCTGTGCCAAGTTTTGTTTTTTGAGAATTCCTGACAGAGCTGTGGGCTGCATTCAGGAAGTACAGGCTGGTGAGGCTGAGCGATGAAAGGGGGCCCACGTGCACACTCAGAGCATAAGCCTTTCAAAAGAGATGCCCCAGGTACCTGTGTCAAAGGCGGCCAAACCTACAGTCCATCACTGCATGCACAGAGCCGGCTCCTCAGACAAAGGTGACACGACACTGAAACTAAACCTCATCGGGCCCCAGATGTGCCTCCTCTTAGAGAAGCTGAATGGCCCTGTCCCAGGAGTACTTTTGAAGAAGAAAAAGCACCCAGTGGGAAGGCCGCAGTGCTCAGCTGAAACCTCTAAAGAGCTCTGTGAGTCCTGAAGACTAACAGGAGATACTCTCTTAAGAAAGAGAAGTTTCAAACCTGCCTGAAATGTAATTTCTAACTGGGTCCCTCAGAAAATCCTTTGGGACTTAGCAGTGGCGCAGCAGGAACAACAGACTTAAAGAAGTTGAGAGTTGCTAATAAATGCAGCTTTGTCATGGACAAGTTGACCCTGAAGTTTTTAAAAGGTAAAAGGTAAAGATTTTTGAGGAGTGAGAACCTCAAATTAACACAAAAGTACACTAAACATGGGCACTTTCAAAGGGGTAAATCTCTTTAAGTTCTTATCTTAAAGACAGGTCTTTTCAAGCTTCAGTATTTCTTAAGAGGTAATTTAACATTCAGAGAATAAACTATGATAACCACATTATTTATCCCATAACAGAAAAATGAACTTGCCATTTCATTTGCTATACAGTTCATAATCTGATGGCCTACATGTTCTATTTTATAATTCTCACAACATGGCTAGAAGGGATGGCTATTAATTTAATGCTTTATTTATTTTTGATACAGAGAGAGACAGAGCATGAGAGGTGGAGGGGCAGAGAGAGAGAGGGAGATAAAGAATCCAAAGCAGGCTCCAGGCTCTGAGCTGTCAGCACAGAGCCCGATGTGGGGCTCAAACCCAGGACTGTGAGATCATGACCTGAGTCGAAGTCTGAGGCTTAACTGAATGAGACACCCAGGTGCCCCAGAAGACGGCTATTAATTTTAAATAATATAATAATGGATCCTGTAAGTTCATCAAAGAGCCCCAGGACAGGTAGCCAACTTAAAAAAAAAAAAAAGAAAGAAAAATGGCAGATCTAAACAAGAGGTTATCTAAATCCTGGTCCCATGATCTTCCTACCATCACACTGAGCTTCTCGGCTACATGCAGTCTTTGGGTCTAGGGTTAGAGGCACATTCCCATGCATAGATTTTTATTAACACTTCCGTTAGGATATACATAAAATGCTGAAATATGAACGAGGCAACAATATCTATGAACTCTGCTGGGAATGTTTTGAGACTTCAAACAGTCCCAGAAATAGGCAAGAAATATTTAGAAAATCGCATCCAAGGCCTTCCAAATGGAATTTATAATTTGGGACAAAGCATGTGATTTAAAAGCCATAATAGGATCGTGGATGCAACAATTCCTTTTCCCTTTATAAAATGTAAGCATGCTTATAAAGGAAATTTGGAAAATAAAAGTAGAAAGAAGAGTAGTTCTGCAACTCAAGTCAGTATGGCCACTAATAGTTTATTTTCTCTCCCTCCAAGCAGTATTTCCTTTTAATTCACCCCCATAAACAATATAAATTTAAATATTTAAAAGGTGTTTCTTAATATATGCTGTTACAAATGTTTAATTATCTAATTTAGTCCTTTGATAGGAAAAAGATGTTCCTTTTAGCAACTTCATCATGATATTGCTTCATTTGGTTACAGAAGTTAACACAGATATAGATTAAATCCAGATGTATTGCCTCACTTCCGTACATTTCTGGGTTCTAAAATGCAGAATAATAATGATTTCTATTTTATGATACTGTTCAAAAATACAGCAATTATATTGGTAATAATCCCAAGGATCCCCTTTGAAGGGGTCCAAGGGCTCCAAGAGGAGGTTTTCCCCTCTGATTTACAAAACAGCCCCTTGATTGATGCTTGACTATCCTGAGTCATAAAGGACATTTTGCTACTACATTATCTCTCAGTAATTTGCACCAATATTTATATTTTCAGTGTGTTTATGATTAAATTGTGTGACTGAATACGGGTCATGCCATTTGGGTGTCCTCACAGGCACTTGTGGGCACTAGAGATGACCTCCACGGCAGCTGTCACATCCAGTTAGTTCCATGAGGGAAGGAGCCCCCAGGCCCTCTCTCTGGGAGCACACAGATGCCCAGCCACACCATTACCATAGGATTGGCTGGAGACTCTGGATGGACTTGCTACCCTGCCTGGACCAGAACAGTAGAAAAGCATGAACACTGATTCTGTGTGGCCAGCGACTGGCCAGGTAGCCTTGTATGTCCCCTACACCTTCTGCATCTCTGTTTCCACATGGGAAATAACCAAAAATTTTCGTCTGTCTCTAACATATTATGAAATATTATTGTTACGTTAATCACAGTGACTCTCAGACGCTACAACTTAATCATTCTTTCGTTTGGGGATCTTATGTTTCACTCTTATAGTCATCGAGTAATCATTCTGTACCTCAGTAAATAACCTTATGTCCATGCTGGCCCTGCTGTAATTTGTCTTTCAAAGGTACACTTAATAGCTTGCCCAGGCCAATGGTAATTTAAGCTTATTTTAAGATGCTGATAAAATAATTGGACAAATTATAATCTTTTGGTCTTTAACTGGGAACTTTTGTATAACCTTTATGTGTATTTCATGTAAATGTCAAGAAAAGTTTTTTTCCAAAGAAAAAACACATACCAGAAGAAAGCAATCTCATTTAAAGTACATATAGCAAGTTATGCCGTTTAAAAAGAGATCTCCAAGGCCAAAAATAGAAAATGTACTTTACAGGAAACAGGAATAGCATAAAAGCAAACTACATAATTTATCATATGAAGGGTTAAAAAAGTAAATAAAAGCATAGAGGGAAAGGAAATTGAATTTTCATGATGCAGAAATGCAAAGAAATACAAGCTATTATTTTCATTGGAAAGGGAAGCAGCTTTGAAATGTAAAAGAGTTCATAAGGCAAAAATACTTTCCTATGTGATTAAGGATGCAACCAAGCACACAAGTAAATTTTAGTGTTGCTTTTTCAGAATAATTCTACGTTTAATAGTCGAAATAGGAAGATAAATTCCAGATTTACCTGGAAGGAGCAGATGCAGTTGTATTGGGATTATAAAGCCTTCTCTTGGGATTAAAATGGTCATATATGAGATATATCTATATCTCTCTATCTAGAAAATATTTGTATTTTCTCTTAATTTAGAGATTATTTTCTTATATGTGGATGAATGAATAAATGCAATTGATCTTGGCATTCAGTATTAAATATTTTATAAAAGTAGTATTTATGGACATGACCAGTCAAGAGTAAACAAATTTTGTATTTCCTGCATATTGGTTCCTCTTATTGACATAATAATGCTACAGAGACATTTTTAAGTCTCTAAGAGAGTTTCCACTCCGTATTTCAACTTTGTAACAATTATATTTTGTTAGTAAATCATAGGTAAAATATTGCTATGTCATTTATAAAATCAGTAACATTTGGTCTTCCCGTTTTTGTTTAACTGCAATTTCAAAAATTAACAATGCATAGAGAAGTTATATTTAAGGTTCAAGATAAAAATGTAAAAGCAATGAATTCATACATGTCCAGTTTATATACAGCTACAAAACTATACTGGGTAATTACCTGATTCAAGTGGTCCTAAAATTCAGTTCAAATCTAAGCCAAACATCTGAATGAGTTATTCATGATAGGCAGAATAATGATATTTATGTCTTAATCCCTGGAAAGTCTGAATATGTTCCATTATATGACAAAGGGGGTTAAGTTAGCAGATGGAATTAGGTTGCTAATCAGCTGATTTCATAACAATCCTGGATTATCCAGATGAATTCATTGTGCTCATAAGGGTCCTTAAACATGGAAGAGGTAGTCAGATCAGTGAAGGTCAGAGTCATTCAATGCAATAAAGATGCATCTGGTCACTGCTTGCTCTAAAGATGGAAGGGAGTCATGAGCAAAGGAAAGAGAGAGCCTCTAGAAGCTGAAAAAGAAAGTCAAGGAACTGAGTTGCTCTCTGAGCCTCCAGAAGGAACATAACCCTGACAACACCTTGATTTTAGCCCAGTGAGACCCATTTCTGACTTTTCTCTTCCAGAAATGGGAGATCAATCATTTATGTTTTAAACCACTAAGTTTGCCAACGGTGTTACAGCAGTAATAGAAGATGAATGCAGTAACCATCCAGTGAGTGGTGAAAGTCTGCAATTGTGTAACTGTGGCCCAGATTGATCAGTCTAAATGCTCCAAATACCTTGGCCATTTTCCTTGGACCATATGCCATGTACATACCATGTACATACCATGTACAAAACTGTGAGAATGACAAGCAACCATCCCCAATAAATACATACTGATTTCTGTATCACTTTGAAACCTCCACTAGCAAAATAATGAGATTACATTTTATAAAACAAGATGACATTTTATAAGAACTATTAAATGTATTATTTATGTTAATGTTAATAGATACCCAGTAGTAATTCTAAAGACTTCAAATATGACCTTGATAGCCATGTACAGAATAAGAAATGTTCAAAAAAACAAAAAAGGAACATTTGTCGTTAAGTTGTGAGTGACCCATACCTAGAGATAACCAACTAAAGACCTAGCCTGGATGTGGCAGATGGTTTTCTTAAGTTTAGTAGGAGATTGGGTTCAGTGAGCTTGAAGTCTCTTTCTGATTCCCAGTTTACAGGAAGCTTACTTAACACAGAGGAAAATATTGACAGTGAAATTGTTGGCAGGAGGAGATATTGAAATAGCCCCCATTAGATGTAAGAAGCTGACAATATGGCTCCTGGGAGACTTTTACATCATTATCTGATCAGTTCGAAAGTGAAATATCAATACAATTTAAGAAGGAAAGAAATCAAGAAAGAGCCACTTAAAATAGCAATTACAGAACTATATGATTGCTCGCTAAATGTTTAGAAATGATCAAAATTGCAACTACGGAGTTCAGAACTGTAATTTACAAGTTGAAAGAACTCTTTCTTTCTTTCCTTTTTTTTCCTCCAACTGTTGTAAGGAGGAGATTATTAACATGTATCACATGAAAAGATTGTTTGTTATTAAATTAAACTATGGCAAATGTCTTAAAACCCAAATCTAATTAAAGCATTCAGTACTTAAAAACAAACAACAAAACAAAACAAAACCCCCTAAACCTCTTTTTAAATAAAATGTCATATGTTAGGTATATTCTTTTTTTATAACCACAAATACCACTCAGGCACTATGCTGGCAATCTACTCTTTTCTAAGCCAATAGAAGAAATGTTATAAAACTACATGATGATTTTACTATGAGCTCATAAGGTAGTAGCAATCCTTAAACAAAATGTAATATCCTCACAGAAGGAAGAAAATGCTTTATTACTGTCACGTCTGTTTTCTGTGCCTGATTACCTTGTATGCTCTTCTCATCACCAGAGCACCTAACGGATCCACCGGCCTAAAAAGATGAAATCTTCAAAACGCCTATCATTCTCAGGAATCCACATCTATTTGGTCATCTCCACACTGCACATCAATTTAGGGCAAAGATAATGCCACCTTGGAGGACTTACTTTGCAGGATGTTTGCCTAACATATCAAAAAGTATTCTATGCCTAGTCCTTCTAAACCAACATTTCTTCTCTTTTCTGTACCTTTCAGCACCAACTCCTCACCAAAGCAGGCAGCCGGTATTTTTCACATTGGCCACAGGCCAAAACTAGCTTCACTGTGATGAATCCAGAGATATTCTGACCGTTAGAAAAGGTTTGGAAAGTATGAATATAGTTCTCTGTGAATAATTTGCAAAGCAATGGTCACGTCCACAAATGTCTCCTTTCTATGTTTTCCACTTATGTTTTATTCTTCAGGGGCTTGAGTGCTTTGAGATCTTTAAGACTCCCTATTAAGATGCTAATATTTCTGGGGTAATAACTTGAGAGCTCTAATACAAATATCATTAAAGACATAAGAGCTGATCTGGAATTGGGGGCTACCAAGGCAGGTAAAAAAAATTTACAAAGCAAAATGGTGGCCTTGAGATACAATTTGGGACCTATCTTATTTCAGACGTATAGTTGATTGAAAGTCTTGCTGGTCCTAATTTTGACTATTTCCCAAAGGAAAGTGTACTACCTAAAGTTAGCATTTCCAAGAGACTTAAAAATACCATTAAATTGCAAGTACAAAATATTGTATATGTGTGATGTTTCCATAGTAAACAACCAAAAATAATACAATAAACTCTAAAATTAAAGGACATAAGGAGTTAAAAATGTTATCTTTGAATTTTGACATGCTCAGTTACTGAAGAAAAATGTTTAAGGAATCTCTTCTGCAAGATTAGAACAGCATAATACATTTTTTTCAGTGAATACTAAATGGTAAACTTACATCAGAATTAAATCTCAACTGGCAAATGTTGCATGATATGATTTGCTTTCTTCGATGAGGAAGAGGAACCCCGAATGTATGATTTATTACAGCTTTCTGAATTGGGTCCATCTGTAATGAGAAAGAAAATACAACAAATATAAATAAAGCTTGTCAGTTCCATTGGAATGTTGCCTATTTCATTAAAGAGCCAATCTGTACAGCTTGAATCTACTGCTCACATCATAAAAAACATTTTTATTCTAAGAAATAGCATTCCTACTTTCTTGGAAAACAGACAATAAGCTCAAAGCTCAGTATGTTAAGAAAATGATAAATGCGCCCATTAGAGTTTGCATACTAACTGGTTTTCTCATTTGCAATCAACAATTGTCTCAGTTTGATAATCCTAAAATATAATTAAAGGTTTATCGAAACTCAAGTTATTGCAAATGCCAGCAATCTTACACAGTAGTGTGTCTACGCCATTGCCCCCAAATGGGCTTGTAAATAGACATGGTCAGATGAGCAGTTCTAAAAATAAATTATGCACCATAATCCAACATTAACCTTATGCTTTGTTTGGTATCTTTTCTATGTTAAGAATATAGTATACAAATCTTACTTTCTAAGAATTCAAATGTATAGAACTATCAATTCATTCAACAATCATTTAATGACCATTCAGAATAGACTGCTGACCTATGGACTTATTATTTGAGGTTCAGAGAGTCTAGACCAGATTATCTCTCTCCATCCCATAGTCTCAGGATAGGTCAAGTGACTTCAAACACAGTGTCAGTAATCCAGCTCTGATAAAACGCACCAGCTTTGTGCTACAGTATACATCAGTGGTTCTCAACTATTGGAGTCAGATAAAAACTTTGATCTGCTTCTTAATACTGGTACAACCTTTTTGATTATCTGTGTCACCTTAAGGTGGTGATGAGGTTTAACAGTAATAATATGTGAAATTTAGCATAAGCAGTGCTAAGCACATTAAGAAGTCAATCAATGTTGGCTGTAATATTTTCTCTATCACGAGACATGTGAAGATCAGAGTTAACTTGAATCTCACAGTCCTATAGTCAATGTTGGCACATTATTAATTTCTCACATGGCCAAGAAACATTTTGAAATAAATTAAATGTTACACATACAGCCATTACTTCTGTTGAATGCGTGCAAACTCTTAACTCTCATCAGATATAAAGTTCTTATGAGAGTCTTCACAATGAGTTACAATGGCTTAGAAATGATCTGACATATACAACAAAGCTAAGAATGTGTCTGTGAAATGATGCTCTAATATTCAGCTTCTATGATATTCTATGGTTTGTTGACTACCCTAAACAAGTCATTGAAAAATTCCACCTCCTTTTGTGTATTTCAAATTATCAGAACCAGTTCACTCATAGACTGTCTTCACAGGTAAGTAGGAGGAAGCTTCTGTCTACATAGTCACAATTCTCACTAGGCTGTCTAGACATTCTTAATGTACAATAAAAATAATAGCACTCATTATTTATTAAGTACCTTCTATGAGCTAAACACTAGGCTAGGTGGTTTATATATTAAACAGTTACAATGATCAAGAATAACTTAAGGTTTTGATAGAAATGTCATCCTTTTGGGGGCGCCTGGGTGGTTCAGTTGGTTAAGCGTCCAACATCTTCATCTCATGGTCATGAGTTCAAGCCCCACATTAGGCTCTGTGTTCAGTGCAGAACCTGCTTGGGATTCTCTCTCTCTCTCTCTCTCTCTCTCTCTCTCTCTCTCTCTCTCTCGCTCACACACACACACACACACACACACACACACACACACACACACTCCCTCCCTCTCTCTCAAAATAAATCAATAAACAGTAAAAAAATACTTTATTTTTAAAATGTCATCATTTTTATCTTCCTTCATCATTTTTCTTTTTTTAATCTGCTGTTAATCCTTTCCCAGATTCTGTAGGAAACTCGGCTATCCCACGATTTTTCTGGTCATTTCCAGAAATTGTTAAAATTCTGGGATCCCCTCTCTCCTTATTAGTAAATTCTATCATACTTTAAAAAAATCATATCATACTTTATAACCAGTTGCATTTAGGTATGATTTATATATAATAAAATTTAGCAATGTTAAGTGTAGAATTTGGTGAGGTTTGGGAAATATATAACAGTAGTATTGTCACATAGAACATTTCTATTACCTGGAAAAGTTTCCTCCTGCCTCTTTCTGGTCAATAAGGACTCCTATTCCCTCCCTTGAAATCAGTGATCTGCTATCTTTCCTTATATTTTTGCCCTTTCTTCAAGTTCATATAAAGGGAATCATACTGCATGAGGTTTTTGGTGCCTGACAGCATTTTTTTTTTTGAGAGATAGCACACATGAATCTTAAGTAGCCTCCACACTCAGCATGGAGCCCGACATGAGGCTTGATCTCATGACCATGAGATCATGACCTGAGCCAAAATCAAGAGTTGGGCACTGAGCCAACTGAGCCACCGAGGCGCCGCTGCCTGACAGCTTTCATTCAGTACGGTGTTCTTAAGATTCATCCATGTCATGGCATGCATCAGTAGCTTATTCCTTTTTATTGCCGAGTAGTATTCCTTTTGTATGGATATGCCACAATGCTTTATCCATTTGTCAGCTGATGAACATGTGAATTGTTTCCAGTTAACCCTTAGTATCTTTTCGAGTCTTAACAGTCATTTCTAAATTCAGTTCTGTGTCTTAATTTACACATTAAAAATCAATTTAAAACTACAGTCTCTTGTGGGGCACCTGGGTGACATAGTTGGTTAAGTGTCTGACTCTTGATCTCAACTCAGGTCATAATCTCACGAGTTCATGAGTTCAAGCCCTGTATCGGGCTACACACTGATGGCGCAGAGCCTGCTTGGGATTCTGTTTCTCCTTCTTTCTACCCATGTCCTGCTTGTGCCCTCTCTTTAAAAATAAATAAACTTAAAAAAAAAAAAGCTACGGTCTCTTTCTTAGCTTAGACGCATGGACATGGTATAAGTTCTTTTCTCTCTCCTTCTCTCTCTTTACCTATCTACACACACACACACACACACACACACACACACACACACACACACATATACTTTTTTCCTTCAGGTCCCCTACCCCAGCTAGTCTGCCAAACTTTCCTCAAGCCCATTTCATCCCCCTTTCCTCGAGCCTAAATGGAAAATGCGCAGAACCTGACAAGCCAAAAGCCACACACGTGTGTGAATCTGGCTGCTTCAACAGCCTTCACTCTGGGCCCCAGGATCCCTCTCCTACTTGTTTAAACCTGCCACCAAAACACTGCCCTGACAACAATCACAGAGAACACTTGGGGATAATTCCCCTGCAGCCAGCACCTAAGGGAAAACTAACAGCAGAAAGAGGTCACTGACTTAGAGGTCGTTGTTTTATCAAATGCTACTGCATCTGTTTGGTGCCTAATGCGGCCCACTTCCTGGTGGGGATGAGGTGAATTATGTCTATAATCCATTTAGAAGCACTGAAGTCTCCTTAGAAGGATCCTATAAAATAAAAAAATAAATCATGGATTTATATTAAAGATGCTCTGTGAAAATGAACAGCACTGAGTTTTTATCATATAATGGCAAGTAGCATGTTATTTTGGTCTTCCAAGGAACACTGGGGAAGCAGTGACCATCACATTTGATCCACATTTGTGTAGGAGGTGTTTTGGAACTAGACTCTTAAGGCAAATACAGCAGACTCTCTAGATTTAATTCTTTTGTTTGAATTGAATGATGTTCTGATCACTGTGACTATCAAATCAAATTTCAAAATGCAAAGTAGTGTGTTCTACTTGCGACAATTTCATTTTCCAGTACGCTTAAAAAAAACCCACCTCACTGAATTATATTTCAACGACAGATTTCACAGTTCATCAACAAAAGTATATATCTTTATCATTTTAGAAATCCAACACAACAAAATGATGAGTTTAATGCCTTTATTAATGAGCATTACTCTTATTCACGTAATATATATATCTATAAGTCAAACCATTTATAACAAGGAATCATGAAAAGGCCAAATCTAAATCATAATTAATAACCAGTTCTATTGTTAAGTGGTTAATTTAATGATACCACATGCTATATAACTAAAAGTCACATCTATTACCACCAAGGGGACACCACACAGCCACCTCAAATGTTATGTCTAAACATACCATTATTTATCATTATAATCAAACATTTTGTTTAACAGTAAAGTCATATGTGTTGCTGAGCTCCTCCCTCCCCCAACAGGATGTGATCTGTCAAAACAATGACACCTTATTGTGCGCATGCATTTTACCATTTTTCTACAAAATCAGTCTCCAGAGATGTCAATGTGTGTGTGTGTGTGTGTGTGTGTGTGTGTGTATGTGTGTGTGTATACACATGACATTGTGTAGGCAATGTGTGTAAGGGGTTCTTGGGTCAAATAAACTGCAGGAAACTCCATTGCTATTGCCTAGACATTCACAGCACACAATAAAATATTAAATTCTCCAAGATGACCTGCAATAAAAACACCTGTTTTAAATAAGTAATTTCTAAAATACTATAACCAAAACATTTTTTTAAATTTAACATCCCTGTTCAACGCATACAGTTTAGAAAATAATGACCTAGGAATAAAATCACCATAAAAATATGAATGAAACATAAAGCCTCCAGTAAAAAGTAAAGACACTAAACTAAAAATGTAACACCAAGAAATCAGATCCATAAAAGCTTCAATACCTTTTCCTTAATTCATGCAGCACTGAATAAAAAATTAATTAAATGGTAAACTCTACATATTTTAATACACATTAACTTAATTTCTATAGTCAGATATTTTGATAGCTAAAATTTTCTAAGCACATCATCCAACCCCCCAAACAAGCAAAAGGGAAGAATGAGACACTCCCTATTCCTATGCATACCCAAACTCTCGCCTAAAATTCAATTTCAAACTCTGCCTAGGGCCTTCCTTAAAGCCAAATGAATATGTTTCTCTTCATTTGAGGCTTAAGGATCTTTGCATTTCTATCTCAGGTTTTGCTTTTCCCTCCCCTCCCCTTTGGGCATTCTGCTGAATTGATTTATAAATGAGCACAGGAGGGAGAGCCACACTTCTAGAGTCCCTTCTCTGAAATGCCTGTGGTATTTCCCACCAGTGGGGGTTAGCCCTGAGTTTATATTTCCTACCCTAACGACTTCCTCTCTTCCTTTCCTATTATTATTGTGGCTTTCAGTTTTAAAATCAAAGAAAACTCAAATGCCATAAAGTTTAGAAGTTCAGAAATATAAAGGTTGTCTCTTTCACCTGGTATTTCTATGTAACAATGACTGGTAACAATAACTCTAAAGGTGACACTCACAGGCATTTACTGTGTATTTTTATGTTTATAAGCGTCATTTTTATCCTCACAACTTACTGATAAGCTCTCATAGCCAAGCCGCGCACCACACAACTCCTAAGAGGCAGAAGCAGCTCAGACTCACAACCTCTCCCTCCGTCCCCTGTCCATCCCCTGTCTGTCCCCTGTCCATCCCCTGTCCGTCCCCTGTCCGTCCCCTGTCTGTCCCGTCTCCCATAGGTTCCACCGTCACACTTCGTGATTCCTTTGTCCTAGATGTTTGTGACTCTGTAGTGTTAGGTGACACAAGCCTGGCATCCTGGTGGATTTGTTACATCAACTATGAATTAGCAAAATTTGAGCTTTTATTACTTCTATTCACATATTAGAAAACACTGGTAAAAAATCCTAATTATCCTAAGCTTGCAACAAATTTGTTCATTTGAAAAATTTGCAGTGTTGACCTTTTTAACTTTTTTTTTTTTTGTTTTTTTGAGAGAAGGAGAGAGCCTGAGCAGGGGAGGGGCAGAGAGATAGGGGGGACAGAGGATGGGAAGTGGGCTCTGTGCTGACAGACTGAAACCAGCAAGCCCCGTGTGGCGCTTGAACTCATGAACTACGAGATCGTGACCTTAGCTGAAGTAGGACACTCAACCAACTGAGCCACCCAGGCACCACTTTAAGTTTTTTTTTAATGTTTATTTATTTTTGAAAAAGAAACAGAGGGTGAGCGGGGAAGGCGCAGAGAGAATGGGAGACACAGAATCCAAAGCAGCCTCCAGGCTCTGAGCTATTAGCACACAGCCCCACACAGGGCTTGAACCCACGAACCTAAAAGAACATGACCCAAAGTCAGATGCTTAAATGACTGAGCCACTCAGGTGCCTCCCCAACCCACTTTAACTTGTTAAATGGATGTATAATATATTTTAAAATGTATATATATTAAGTACATCATTAGTTGCTTTTTTCAACCTGTGCATACTGCCAGGTTAATCACCATCCCAATAAACATATAGAACAATTTCAGCCATCTAGAATGTTCTCAGAATGGAGCCACAAGTTTGGGAGTCCCCAGGTCACTTCCGAAAAACTGGCTACAAATTAGGAGATTTGATAATTTGCTAGAATGACTAACAGGATTGAAGAAAATAGTGTACTTATGGTTACAGTGTTATTATAAAAGATACAAATCAGGACTGATGGAAGTTTTAGGGTGATGATGGGGACGTCTGGAGCCAACAGCTAAGAAAGAATTCTTGAAGAAGTCTTTGGTGCAAAAAGGTGACTTTATTAAAGCATGGGGAGAGGAACCAAGGGCAGAAAGAGCTGCACTGGGGTTGTGCGGTATCTGATTACATACCCTCAGGTTGGGAAGGGGTTTAGGGATAGAATAAATCTCTAAGGTATTTTGGAAGCAAGGTTTCCAGGACCTTGAGGGGCTTGGTGTTGTTACAAAAATGCCATTTATTACCATTTAGTAAACCCTCAGTCATGAGACCCTTCAGATGTATATCAGGGGGCCATAAGCTTGGAATATGATTGCCGGCATGTAACTTGGGAGAGTTGAGATAAAGGAAGTTTCCAAAGGAATTTTCATACTTTCAAGTAGACTTACAGGATCCTAGGGGATCACGATAACGTTAAGCCAAGATTCTCTTTTGCCCCTGGCTCTGCGGGTTACAAGGACTTGTCAGAGGGCTGTAGGCAGGAAGGGGATTTAATGTTTCATTTGCCATAGTTTCCCAAGTCACCATGGCAAGTATTTAAACCCCTTTCCTTTGTTCTTAGGTAGCCAGAAGTGTCCAAAAAATATCATGCAGACCCGACCTGGCCAGGGGTGGGGGTGCTTCAGCCTGTACTTTGCCCTCAGCTCGCCCCAAGCTCCCTCATCAGGACCAACCAAACGGAAGTCCCAAAAGGTAAGGTCGGGTAGAATCTTGAACATGGAGCTTTTCTGTCACTTCTCCAAGAAATTAGAATGCATCGTCCTTCCCCAAACCTTCACAGCTAAGAAGTTTGCCCAAACCTTGCGGTCTGAAGTTAGTATCTACTGGGGTTTCATCACATACACAGGACTGATTAAATCACTGGCAAAGTGAATGAACTCAATGTCGAGCCCCATTTCCCTTCCTGGGAATCCAGACTGATATGCCCAATCCTCTAATCACAAGGTTAGGCTTTCTGGTGACTGGCCTCGGCCTGAGTCATCTCATTAGCATAAACTCAGGTGTGACCCAAGGTGGGCACCATTCACAAAGCTGCTTACCCTCAGGAAATTCCAAGATTTTAGAGTTTAACCTAAAATCTAAAACCTGAGAACAAGGATAGCCAAATTCTTTATTACACAACAGTTGCACATCTTTACGCATATTTTCATATAGCTATAAGCATAACAGAATATTTTCTTTTTCTACTTAACAATCTTAAGAATACTTCCGTTTAACATCACTTTTCATATTTACCAATTAAATGGTGGCATACGATTTCATTAAATGATTGTACCATAACTTACTCAGCCTGTTCTCCGCTGTTGGATATGTAGGTTGTCATAATTTAAATAGCATTTCACAGATCATCCATGTTGGTGTCACTTTGTTAAGAACTACAGCATTTTAGAGCTAGAAAGAAACTGAGTGATGATACTTTGCTTTCTCTTTCTATTGACATTGACAAGCCCACCAAAGCCCAGAGACGTGAAGCACCAGTAGCGGAAAAGAGACAACAAACCAATTCTCCACATCCCTGTTTCAGGTCCCCACACCCATAACCTACGGCAGTAAGTCCAGTCCCTCCTCTTTCTTCCCCAAATAGGAGGTAACAAATGGCTAAGATGTAGTCTGAAATGTATGTTGCTGCTCTCATTTGCTAGCTGCTCTTTTTTTAATGTTTCTAAGCTTCTATGTCTTTACCTCTAAAATGGACTGATAATCACATTGGGTTATTAGGATAATGAACTATATAAAGTATACACAGAGCCCAGCACTGTGCCTGGCACACAGAAACCACTCAATAAAGCTAACTGCTTCTTCCATTATTATTTTATAGCAATAATAGAGAATATCATCATTCCTTTCCAGAAGCAAAATAACCTAAAAAAAAAAGAGTAGAAAGATGCCTTAAAGGGCCCATGTGATCCAAAACCATCCAGGAAAAATACATAAATTTACCTACAATAAGCTCTGTAATTGAAAAAAAAGATAACCACAGCTACTTTTAAATGAGAACTTAGATGTACGAGGCACTGTTAACAAGGCCTCTGAGTCTCCCTAGGTCTTCACTGTTTCCCTAGAAGGGAGACATTTTATTTTTTCCTTTTAATAAACTTAATATTTTTCATAGCAGTTTTAAGTTCACAGCAAGATTGAGCAGAGGGGACAGCAATAGATACTTTATTTTCTCCCATTTTACAGATGAGAATGTTTAGGTACAGAGACATGAAGTTATGGTTTCATGGGTAGGCAGTTCTAGTGCTGTGATTTGAATTCAGATAGAGTGACACCACCATTTTCACAGTTTGTAAACGCTGTGCTAGATTTTCTTTCATCAGCAAAAGAAAAATATAAATATCTTTACACATTCATAAAAAAGGGTGGATGGGAGGAAATGTGTGCAACATCCAAATTATCAAAGATTAATTACTCTGGCTACATTGAAGGGCTTAGAAATTACTATGATTCCTAAATGATAACATCCCAAAGCCAAAATTGTTCAAGGCATATTAAAAGCCAATGTGTAGAGAAGAATATCTAAATGGTCACTAAAAAATAAAATGTATTGGTTATTGTGAAAGTAAAGTTTAAAATAACAAGGAGACACTCGGCAAAAATAGTCTGACCACATTTCATATTGACAAGGATTTGGGAAAAGTGCAGAAAAACTTGGCATCACCCAGTAAAGCTGAAAATGAACTGAACATATGATCTGAACGTTCAACCTCTGGAGAAACTGTGGCTCATGTGGACTACAAGATTATTACAAGGATGTTCCCTGTAGTTTTGTTTGTATCAGTCAAGGCTTTAAAACAACTGAAATAGCCAAGAGTGAATATTCAAAGAGGTATAAAATAAAATACCATACAGCAGTTACAAGGAATTCATTAAATATTTCTTTGTCAGTATGGGAATATAAATAAAATATAATGCATCAGAATTTCTACAATATGACATCAGACACACAAAAAAATCATACATGCATACTCAATAAATAAGAAGGAATGATTAGGATTGCAACATTTTATAACTCCTAAAAAAATAATGTGGCTAGGAATATCACTTAGCTAATGAACTGAAAGAGACAATCAAATATCAGGTGTCTCTTGAAGAACTATAAAATTCCCTGCAAGTTAGTCATGCTCAAAATAACAAACTTTCATGTGATCGAGCCTCTGGATGTAATTGCCCATTCTGAGGAAATACAGAGACATGGGGCCCCTGGGTGGCTCAGTCTCTTAAGCGTCTAACTTTGGCTCAGGTCAGGATCTCACAGTTCATGAGTTCGAGCCCAGCGTCAGGCTCTGTGCTGACAGCTCAGAGCCTGAAGCCTTGCTTTGGAATCTGTGTCTCCCTCTCTCTCTTTGTCTTTCTCCTATTCATGCTCTGTCTGTCTCTCTCTCTCTCTTTCTCTCTCTCTCTCAAAAATAAGTTAACAACAGCAACAATAACAAAAAACAAAACACACACACAAAAAGGAAATACAAGCACAAAAGAACATGGTAAAAGTCTCTACATGGATGGAGAAAGGGGACTCTTCATGCATTGTTGGTTTTTTTAACTAAAAATTTTTTAATTTTTTTTTTATTTTTGAGAGACAAGCAGTGCAAGCAGGGGAGGGTCAGAGAGAGAGATACAGAATCTTGTAAGGAAGCAGGTCTGAAACTGACTCCATGAGACAACGGAAGGGCACACATTGCCCAAGGCAAAAGGGACCACCCTTGTAACATTCCAAGGGCAGGCCTAAAGATGGAGGCTAAGACTAGTCACGCCCTACCTGAGGGTCCTGGGCCCACTCTGTGATTGGTCAATACTCTAAATGTTGTGATTGGGTCCCGCCGAAAGTGACAAATACTCTAGGCAATGTGAATGGTTAAACCTGCTGTCAATAATATTGTATAATAATAATTGGATCACTGTACCTGTGTCACAATTTCCTGTAACTCCCCCTTCCCAAACTCATAAAAGCCCTACTCTGCCTTTGTTCGGGGCTCGCTCCACTTGGATCCAGTGTGTTGTTGAGTCTGTGAGCCCGAGTTTAGGCTGGCCGGGCCTAAATTCGTAATAAAGCCCTTTGCTTTTGCATGCATGATTGGGCCTCCCTGGCGGTCTCTGGTTTTTGGGGCAATATCAAAATCTGGGCATAGCAGTCTGAAGCAGGCTCCAGGCTCTGAGCTAGCTGTCAGCACAGAGCCCGACGTGGGGCTTGCACCCACGAACCGTGAGATCACGACCTGAGCCGAAGCCGGACACTTAGCCGACTGAGCCACCCAGGCACTCCCATGCATTGTTGTTGAGAATGTAAACTGGTGCAGCCACTGTGGAACACACCATGGACACTCCGTAAAAAATAAAAAATAGAAATACCATATAATCCAGTAATTCCACTTTTGGCTATTTACCAAAAGGAAATAAAAACATGAATTTGAAAAGATGGATGCACTCCTACACTTATTGCAGCATTAAAAAAAAGAATGAAATCTTGCCACTCATAGTATAGATGGTCCTGGAGGGTGTTAGGCTAAGGAAAATAAGTCAGACAGGGAAAGACAAATACCATATGTTTTCACTCATATGTGAAATCTATACAAATGAATAAACAAAAACAGAAACAGATTCATAAATACAAAGAACAAACTGGTGGTTGCCACAGGGCGGGGAGGGGGGAGTGGGGAGACCAGGAAAAATAGGTGAAGGTGATTAAGAGGTACAAACTTCCAAGTTATGAAATAAATAAGTCCTCGGGAGGAGAAGTGTGGCGCAGAGAAATAGGATTGTAATAGGGTTGTAGGATCACAGATGGTAACTATTGCATCTCGCCAGTGGTGAGCACTGCATAACGTACATAACAGTTGAATCACTGTATTATACACTTGAAAATAGTATGTCACTTACACTTTGGTTATAAAAAGGAAAAGTCTCTGGGGCACCTGAGTGGCTCAGTCGGTTGAACACCAGACTCTTGGTTTTGGTTCAAGCCCCCTGATGGGCTCTGTGCTAATAGTGTGGAGCCTGCTTGGCATTCTCTCTCTCTTATCTCTCTCTGCTACTTCCCTGCTCACTCTTTTTCTCTCAAAAAATTTTTTTAAAAAAGTCTCCACATTGGTAAAGTCAATAAATAGCTAGAATATAATAGGGGAAGATCTATAACTTTAAACATACTTAGGAGACCTAGCAATCAATTCTAAACAATGGGCATTACTGGATTGTTTTCTAACTATAATAAATATTAGAAGACAATGAGGGGGGAAATAAAATTGGTTATTCATAATAAGGAATTATTTTTTATTTTTAGTGGTGATAACTATAGTGTGGCTATGTGTTAAAAAAAGTCATTGTGTAGGGGCGTCTGGTTGCCTCAGTTGGTTAAATGTCTGACTTTGGCTCAGGTCATGATCTTGCAGTTCATGGGTTCGAGTCCCGCATTGGGTTCTGTGCTGGCAGCTCAGAGCCTGGAGCCTGTTTCAGATTCTGTGTCTCCTTCTCTCTCTGCCCCTCTCTTGTTTGCACTCTCTCTCTGTGTCTCAAAAATAAATAAACATTAAAAAAAAATTGAAAAAAAGTCATTGTTTAGAAATACAGAGTAAAATATGTACTAAGGAAACAATATTATGGCTATGATTTGCTTCAAAATAATTTCAAGTATTTGAAGCTAGGTACTGGTTATATAAGTTTTCATTACACTGTTCTATTGTTGTACATGCTGGAACTACACCATAAGACAGACTTAACAATAATCACACACACACACAATCAAGAAATGGTTTGTGGACACACATGTATTCTAGAGTGGAAGGAAGGGTGCATACTAAAATCACAACAGCTGTTGCCTTTTGGGGAGCTTAGAATGTGACCAGGACAGTGGCTCCAGAGGACTGGAGCTATATCCATGACATTTTGTTTCTTCTAAAATGTGGAACTAGCAGCAAAAGTGAACAAAATATTAACAGATGTAAAATTCTGGGTGAATATGGGTTTTGCTACAGTATTTATCATACTTTTCATTTCTTTTAAAAGATCTAAAAGTAAATGTTCACATGTGAATCCCTCAGTAGATCATACATGACTGAAAAAAAGTTGATGCCTTTATATTCCTTTCCTTGAAATTTGGGCCGGTGGGGAGTTCAACAGGAATAGCAATCACCCGAGACTAAGACACAGCTCTGAGTGAGGTATATGGGGGTGCTGAATGGAGACACACACCAAGTTCCATTGTTTCTTTGCTTTCGCCAAATAGCAAAGGACATGCATGAGTTCCTTCAACAAATAATTCATTCAACTGGAGGTAGGCTTATTCCCATGAATCTCATGAATCAGGCCATGCCCAAATCTGCTGATTTAAATCAAGTAGGAAATATAACACATATAAGTCACATAGGTCCATTAAAGGTATAGCCATTTGTCAAAGCACCAATCTTCACTTCTTTTGTATATTTCACTTTTTCTGCCTTGGAAACTCTTCCCTGTGCTTTCTAGCTCATCTTCCCCTGACTAATGCTTACCCAATTTTCAAGACTCAAAATTTCAGGACACCTAGGTAGCCTCCTTCAAATGGGCTAAGTCCTCCCACTTACCCAGGAAAATCCTCCATCACACCATCAACAATATCTCTCAACTTGTTTGTCTCCACCAACAGAGAGTCAAGTCAAGGCAGGGCTGGTTCTCCTTGTTCTTTGTCTCAGAAATGAGTGTAGTCGCTCTCACTTACCATGGGTTCAATGCAAGTCTTTTGAGGTGCTAAATAAACTGAATAATAATGAAACCCAAAATAAAAACATAACACCAATCTTGGAATGGTATTAACAATGGCAGTGAGAAAAAATGGAGTCACAAGGAAAGCTTAAGCATTGGGGGTAAAGTAAGCTTATCAGAAGCAAAGTCACATGAGAAATGATTCCGTGATGCAATATGGGATACAGGATATAGACTATGGGAGTAGAATCTAAAATTGCAAGTTATCAAGTAGCATTTGCATATATTTCCATCTAAGCAACAGGGTAATGGTTGATGGGTTCTTTCATCTACCCTTTATGTGCCAACATGAGACCACTTTTCCACCAGGCATCTTCATAGACAAAGGCTAACCCACACTGGTCTCCTGATCAGTTAAGGAGAAGATGGTTTTGCTCAGAAAAACCAATACTTGACCTTAAATGAGCCAAAGGCATTTGGATGTTCTCCAAGTACTCAAGATATCTCCAAATATGAGAGATTTGTCAGTAGCTCTCTGCCATGGTTACTTTTCTTAATATTCTATGAATAGGCTAATAAAATGAAATCTAAAAAGCTCAAAGTAAATGACGGATTAGCTTGAGGGGACTTTAAGACATTATTTTTCTTGGAATCATTTATGTGATCCTTAAAATTGCATTTAACCCATGTATTATGGCCCAGTCATGGAATACCCACAGATACATGCATTTTAGGATTTTTAAGTGCAACTATGAAATTGCTACCAACACAATTCCGCAGTCATGGAAGTTCAGTCCTGGTTACCACTTTAGAAATTACCTCTTTGTGGTATTTTCAGTGGATGGGGTGTATGTTTCACACATGTTTGTATGCCCTGTGGCTCTCTTTTCTTTCTCTGGAACTCAAAATATATTTAAAATTTATTGAAACTTCTCAGATTATAAATGAGAAAAGCTATACCCTAGAGAGAGGGAGGCAGCCAGAGGAAAAAAGGAGGGAAAGGCGATTTCCCTCCACTGATGGGCTCCCTTTTTCTGCAGTGTTATACTTTTTGCTAGCCAAAAGAATACTAAGTTTCTTTGAATGAATGTTGCCTGATCACACTAATAACGCCCTGTAGAGAAGGTTCTAGTGCTTAATTTGGATGTCTTAGGAACTTTGTTATCAGTATCACAGGGACTTAATTTAACGCAAATGTTTTGATGAGAATCCTGCTTCTGGTGGACTTAAATTGCAAAATCTCTTCCAAAGACAACAGATGCCTAAGGTGCCTGTCTGTACAAGAAGGCAAGTTTCTCAAGAGACTTTAGGGTTGGTCTCTGAATAAGACTTAAAGTAATTAAACCCAACAACTCCAGAGTTGGGATTGCATTCACATGGAATGCCCCAGAGAGCATGGTATTATTGACGAACAAGAAAATAAATTCTAGAAATCCACTCTATTACCAGCTCTACCCAAGTCCACAAACACATCTGGTTCCCGGGCAGGTCACTAAATTATGGGACAGGTGTCAAAATCTGCTGTGCTCTGAGGTGAAAAGACAAATATACTGTGGTACATACGTTAAAAGAGGGTAAATTGAAAGGATTTTCTCTTATTCTGAAAGTAAGACCTTCCTCCTTTTCTGTTGAATCCTTTCTTTTTACAGAATCATGATGCTATCAGATGAATTTATGTATGTATGTGTTTAGGTAGTTCTGACTTGAAAAATTAAAATGTGAAAGTACTGTGTTAATTGGCTCTTTTTATTTAAAAAAATTAATGTTTATTTAATTCTGAGAAAGAGACAGACAGACAGAGTGAGAGCAGGGGAGGGACAGAGAGAGGGAGACACAGACTCTGAAGCAGGCTCCAGGCTCTGAGCTGTCAGCATAGAGCCAGAAGTGTGTCTAGAACCCACAAACTACGAGATCATGACCTGAGCCGAAGTCAGATGCTTAACTGACTGAGCCGCCCTGGCGCTCCCAATTGGTTTTTCAATATTTTCTTTTTTAATATTTTAACGAAGTGTTCATTTCCTAGGGCTGCCATAACAGAATACAGCAGATACGTTGGCATTATCTCACGCTTCTGAGAGCCAGAAGTTCAAAATTGAGGTCTTGGGAGAGCCAGGCTTCCTCTGAAGTTTGTAAGGCGAACCTTTCCTGCCTATTCCTAGCTTTTGGTGTTTTCCCAGCAATGTTTGGCAATCTTTGACTTATAGATGCCAAGGATTACTACAACCCTCCGCCTTCACACTGCATTCTTCCTATGCGTGTCTGTCTCTGTGTCCAAATTTCCCTCTTGCAAGGACACTGGTTATACTGGATTTTGGACCGCTCTACTGAACTCACCTGATAATCTCTGCACAAATAAGGTCATGTTTTGGGGTCCTGTGGGGTTCAGGCTTCAACACATCTTTTTGAGGGGACAATTCAACCCACAATAAATGAAAGGAATAGTGTGAAAATCCAGAAATCACTGTAAAATTTTATTCAGGCACTAATTCTAGGATTTCTTGTTAAAGGAAAAATTAAACTTAAAATCAATTGCTTTTTTTTTAAGGTTTTCTTTTTTTTAAATGTTTATATATTTTTGAGCAGGGGGAAGATATGGGGTGGAGGCACATAGGAGATCTGAAGTGGGCTGTGTGCTGACAGCAGGGAGCCTGATGTGGGCCTAGAACTCATGAACCATGAGATCGTGACCTGAGCTAAAGTTGGACAATTAACCAACAGAGCCACCCAGGCACCCTTTAAAATCAGTTTCTTTGTCTTGTTAACATAATCAGTTTAAGCTTCAAAGAATGTTGCAATCCCCAAGGGTCTGAGAAGTAGAAATAAGTTCTAAGTATTGAAATTAACATAGAGATGAAGGGAATGGAATGAAAAGTGGTAGTACAGATCTTTACTAGCAAACTTGTAAATAATTTAGATGATATATTTCTGAAATGTGACAAAATGAAAGTTATGAAGTCTATAGGAAGATTAAATAGTGGCACTTTGGTATGATCTGTGTAAGTGATTTTAATTGTTCGGTTAAATTACAAATGACATATATTTGTGGGCACATATCTTGTACTATATTTCTTTTATTGTTACTTTGCTTGTTTGTTTCTTTTTTGAAAATTACCATTTATTGCTTTTGAGAAAGTATAATGATGTGTGGGATCTTTTTATACTAATTCCATCTCCATAGGTATTCTATAAGATCTGTTCTATCCTGATAATGCCGAGATAACACACATATTAAAATTAAACATGTCAGGGGCGCCCGGGTGGCTCAGTCGGTTGAGCATCCGGCTTCGGCTCAGGTCAGATCTTCCGTTCGTGCTGACAGCTAGCTTAGAGCCTGGAGCCTGCTTCCGGTTCTGTGTCTCCTTCTCTCTCTGACCCTCCCCCTCTCATGCTCTGTCTCTCTCTGTATCAAAAATAAATAAAACATTAAAAAAAAATTTTTTTTAATTAAACATGTCAGAATATTACTGCTTGTTTTCATGTTTTGTTAAAAACACAAATATACATATATGTCTGCTAAGTAGCAGAATTTATCCACCAATTCCCTACATCAAGTCTCTCACTGCTTGACTCAATTTATTTTGTCCTGCGTTTGGCTAGACTTGATCATTTCTTCAAACATTCTACATCTCCTTGCACTAAAGTATTCCTTCACTAAAGTATTCACTTACACACGCTTCCTACCCCCGCCTCCATATGTTGCCTGTATGCCTGTTTCTCTTAGCTAGTGATATGGAATTCAAGCCACAAAGGGGCATTTTGCATTGTCAGACACTGCTTGCCATCAACGAGCACAGGGCCTGTATCTGATTCATTTCCATTCCTCCCTGCCTCTGATATTTTATTCCACTAATATAGATCTACTGGCAATTTCTAGCCTAATCCAACTGTGGTTTATTGTCTCCTCATATTTTGTAAGGCTCTTTCCTTTCTTCAACCTTTATAACTTATTTCTTACATGTGTAACTTCTATCACTCCAAATGTCATCTTTTCCAAGAGGAACCCATCTGGTCTTAGTATGCTGGGCTAAAGACTCCTCCTCCCAGGCTTCATAACTCCCTACACATTCTTGCTTCATGTCACACACTGTCTGCCCCTCACACATTCTGCTTAGACTTCTTCCTTCCTCAAACTGCAAGAGATGCAGTGTTACTCCTCTTCGGGAAACAGGTGTCAAAGCACAGAAAATGCTCAAGAAAGGTTTATTGTTGAAGAAAGGAATTAGATATGTAAAAGTAGCTACTCTAGCCAACTATCAATCACTTTTTTAAAAAGTGGTTCAAGATATCTCTCTTGATTGAAGGCACGTTGTTCAGTTGCACAGAAAAAAATGCATTGTCAGTTGAGGCTAACTGTGTTTGGGACTTTGATGTAAGTACTCAAACCGCATGTTGAGAAAGTAAAAATAATAATATGCTTCTTAAAATGCTTTCCATATATTGAGGGCACTCATTCTTAACCCTGGCTATACACCAAGCATAAGCTGAAGAACTGATAAAAGGTACAGAGAGCGAGCCCCAACACAAGGCAAATTCTGTCAGTGTTTACAAGGATCTGTGTGGTGGGTGGCTAAGAAATATAGTCAAAAGCTTGATAACAGAATCAACTTCCTGTGATTTTGAGTTTCCAGAAAATGAAGGTCTTCATTTCCACCAACAAATAATTTTTAACAAAATAATCCCAGAAGTATGTGGATTTACCCTCATTTTACAGAAATGGAAACTGAGGAAGAGCCAGGATGAATGATCTACCACGGTAAATTTTATATTCCCAGGGAGCTCCAAGGCTGAAATCCCTAAAATCTAGTGTTCTTCCTGCAAATTGCACTGACTCTGAAATGTGTAAGAGCGTAACAAACTTCTGGACTCAATTTAAAAACTAGAACTGAATTTGGGGTTCTTGGGAATTGGCAAAGGACAGGAAGAAATACACATTAAGAAAAAGGAACTGAGGAAGAAAATCACACCAGAACAATGGCTATTATAAAATATTACTAATAATTGACATACTTTTATTATATTGTAGGCTATTTTTTTATGTCTGTTTTAATTTTGAGAGAGAAAGAGCACATGAGCAGGGAGGGGCAGAGAGAGAGGAAAACACAGAATCCAAAACAGACTCCAGGCTCTAAGCTGTTGGCACAGAGCCCAACATGGGGCTTGAACCCATGCAATGTGAGATCATGACCTGAGCCGAAGTTGGACACTTAAGTGACTGAGCAACCCAGGTGCTCCGATTGTTGGCTATTTTTAATCCCCAAAGTGTTGCTAAAGCACTGATTCACTTCTCTTTCTCTTTTTCTCTACTTCGCCTGTTTTTCACTTTCTGACCTTTTCAAGGGTTTAAGCTATAATAACTAATGTAAAGCTGAACTAGTTAGAAGTTTGAATCACATATCATGAATTCCAAGTGGTTAGCAAGATGTTCTCAATGGTTAAGATGAAGGAAGGATGAAGACAGGGCTATCTGATATTCCCAGAAATCTTAAGGATTAGACCCCTTTGAGCCAAAAGTAAAGGTAATCCAATACCTAAGGGACTCTCTTAATCATGAAGGTATGCTTAGATTTTGTTTGTATTTTAAACAATATTGGGGTCTACCGTATAGAAATGTGTGTATAAACCTTTGAAGAACCCCAGATACAGTGCTGTTGGACTAGTGGTGACCTCTTGCATAAACTATAGCACAAACTGTATAAACTAAAATATAAATTGTAAGAGCATAAATTAGGGGTTTGCAAATCTCAGATGTATTCCTGGGAGCAAGCATTGTTGAGAACCATGGGTTTAAGAAGTTATTTTCTTACTTGGAACACTACCTAGTACATTTTGTATTTCCCATGCACTTCAGGTCTTCTTCATAGGGGCTCTCTGTACGCTGTATGCATTGTGCTGTGATTCTTTTCTGTTTTTATTTACTTTGATCAAATAATGCACCAGAGCTTCAGATAAAAAGCAAAACTCAACTCTAACCCTCCCAGCCCAGAGGTAAATGTTTGAAATGTTTATTATTATTATATTAATATTATTTTCTGCCTGTTGACATCATAGCTCTAAATAACACATTTACGTATTTCTATCTCTAGATGCTAATAAAGAGGAGAATTTAACATATGGACACCATGTATTTTTTCTTTCCATATTCCTTTCCATAACCTTTCAAACTTTTATTTCTTTGCATATTCTATTATTTTACAACTATAAATAATATTATTGCTCCACATTTACCTTTGGTTCCATTAACTTTAGTTGGGATCTCAAATTTCCTCCTTGAGGTTATTAGTTTTCTTTCACTATTTCACCTTCGATTGTCAATTTCTAATTCTCTCAACTCTATTTATCCTTCAAAATGTTAAAAATTTTCTAATTGAAAAGTCACCCTCTAATGATAGGCCCATTCTTCCAGGTTTTGTTCAAGGGGAACTTTAAAATTTAAAAGCTAACAAACGACATTATAACTTTTTGGCTTTATCCATATTTTTGTCTGCTGATTAGGTACTGTCATTGGAATCCATTTCTTTTCCTATGATTCTAAGGCTTTAAATCTTGGCCTATCCAAAAGAGCGTATTTTAGCTTAGAGAAAAGTAGCTTCTACTTTATTATCTATCAAATGATTGACATTCTGTCCTATTTTTTGGCTGCTACATATACAAACCATACTTTCCTATTGTTCGTTCGAGGTCTTTTTCAATAAATGTCTTTTATTTTCAATTAAAATATGTTATCTTTTCAATCAAAACTCATGTTCTCTGCTTTGCTCACACATCATTATACCTACAGATTCTGATTCCAGACCTTCTCCAAGGTTCTGGCTTCATACTTTTCTCCACTGTATGTTTCCGTGCACATCCACCCACCATCTATCTGGCTTCCAGAAATGTTTAAACCTTCATCTTTAGGAGACCCCAAACACACTTGTTCTTCTGCAGCTATGCTTCTTTTTGTAATTCTTCAGATTTATTTCAAGGAAATCTTAGGAGAACATGAATTATATTTGTATGATCTCTGCCTCATTTAAAAAAAAAACTAGAAGTCATTTCTAAATATGTTTTAAACAGGGGCGCCTGGGTGGCTCAGTTGGTTAAGTGTCCTACTTTGGCTCAGGATGATCTTGTAGTCTGTGAGTTCGAGCCCTGTGTTGGGCTCTGTGCTGACAGCTCAGAGCCTGCTTCAGATTCTGTGTCTCCCTCCCTCTCTCTCTCTCTACCTGCCCCTCCCCTGCTCACACTGTCTCTATCCTTCTCAAAAATAAAGAATAAAAAAATTTTAAGAATATGTTAAGTGGTATTACCAATCTGAAAAGAGGTAACTGTGGGTCCTAAAATATATACTAGCCCATTATAGTTGATATCTGATATGAGTAAATTATAGTTTGAAGGTAAAGGATTATTGTTGCTCTATTTGATTAGAAAAAACTATTCCATTTAAATAATTACTCTTCTAAACATTTTAATATCAAGAACATGATTTAAGATCATGTCACTTTCTTTGACGTCTTCTGGGAACTCTTAGTGAAAGTTGCTTTCCTCTACTTCTTAGAATAAGCAATTCCTTCAATCATGAAAATGATACATGACAGCTAAAAACTACATTTTTCTCCTTCCTCTGTTACTGAATACACTTTGTATTGTAAGTGAACTTTCTAAACCAATTCTCCAGATCTTTCTTGATAACAAGTTACATTTTGTAAAAAAAAAAAAATCTTGGCTAAAGAAAAGCAAACATAGAAAAAACGCAATCACATGAAGAAAGTGTGCTAGTACTGAAGACTTCTGCTAATTACCTGGCAAAATAATCTGGCTGTGTGAGCACATCTGGGATGGCAACGTTAAGTCTTAAAAAAAAAAAACAAAACCACAGCACAGATCAAGTGTCAGGCGGCTAAGCTGAATTTCAAACAATTCCAAAACACTAAACAGGAAAATCCCATACACTGTATGACAGAGCCAGGCAAGAGTTTCTGTAACCATTTGCTCTTTATCATATAAATCTACACATGAATAAAATAAAGACAATATAGGGTTCAAAAGTATGGTGAAGGTGATATCTGTCCATTGGAAAACGAAGAGATGAAATTGGTTTAAAAATATATCCTGGAATACAAATCTTGTGGTGGATAGACTTAGGCTGACATTCAGAAATGGTTACCTACTAATATTTTGACTTTGGGAAAGAGCACTGGGAGAATTACATGAAATAATAGATGGGAAGCACTTGAACGAGAACCAGGCATGTCAGGGATCCACAGTGGTTTTGTGGTTTTCAGCCATTATCCTCCTCCAGATACTGAGGGCCAAAACAAGTGGAAGAAATAGTAACTTCTATGCTGACTTTTTTTTTTTAGATCTTAGTGCTTAAGATCATGCCTGAAATACAGAATCATGAAAAAAAATTCTGTATTGATTGTAGACTGAACGACAAGTTAATACTACAACAAACTGAAAACAATGAGTCAAAGACCAGCTGGGAAAGAGGATCAGTTTGATTAGGTTTTAGGAAAAAACTGAACCCAGAGACTAAAGAGGTAGACTTGCAAAAATGGCGGCAGTTCACTAGTGTTGGGGAGGGGGAGGGATCTTGTGAAGCAGACAAGATGTTTTCTAGATCTCTGCGGACGTTTTTGCAAGAAAGGATATGTAATTTAACTGTTGGGGCTGGTAAAATATGTAAAATAAATGGTTTTGATCTCCAGAAAAAAATTTAGAATAATAAAAATGAGAAAACCATATATATGCATTTAAAAATATTTTTAATGTTTGTTTATATTTGAAAGAAAGAGAAAGAGACACAGCACAAGCAGGGGAGAGGCAGAGAGAGAGGGAGACACAGAATCTGAGGCAGGCTCCAGGCTCTGAGCTGTCAGCAGAGAGCCTGACACAGGGCTTGACCCCACAAACTGTGAGATCATGACCCGAGCCAAATTTGGATGCTTAACCAACTGAGCCACCTAGGCACCCCTATGTAAATGCATTTTAATTCAAATTTGCAAGTGTTGAAATAAAGATATGAGCAAAGTGCCATGGGAATTGAAGAAAGGAGACGTTTTCTCAGTTTGGGGGTGTCCTGGAAGACGTCAAATGAACGGTCATGTTTGGGCTGAATTAGCAGGTATTTAGCTGGAAAAGAGGAAGTAGCAATTATAACAGAAGCCACCCATGTAAAGGCATAAAAGAATGTGACATTGTCAATAAACATTTCAATATTGGATATGGGGTACCAGGGAGGCTCAACTGGTTCATTTCAGGTCATGATTTCACAGTTCAGGAGTTCTAGCCCTGCACCAGGCCCTGCACTAGCAAGTGCAGAGCTGAGCCTACTTGGGATTCTTTCTCTCTCTCTCTGACTTTCCCCCAGCTCTCTCTCTCTCTCTTATAATAAATAAACATTAAAAAAAATAAAAATAAATAAAATTTAGGTATAAATGGAGCACAGTGTGAGTGGAATTGATGAAAGTACATAACAAGTCCTATGCTGATGAATTTGGGCTTTTGTGCTTTGAGCAATGTTAAGCTCTGAGAAAACATTCAGCTCAAAAGTACATGTAATGATATTTGTATTTTTAGAAAAAGAATTTAGATAAGAACCTGAAGGGAGAAAATCAATCTGGCATCAGGAAGACAAATCAGGAGTCTGTTGCAATAGTCCAACAGAAAACACAGGTCATAAATCAGCCAGTAGCAACCAGGAGATTGAAGGAGAGATTGGGTAGATTTTTAGTAGATGGGCTTTAAGTCAGCATCATCTATTTGAAGTCAGTCCCGAGAATGACTGAGTCTTCTCATTTGTGTAAGAGAATGAATAGTGACAACATTAACCATCACGTGAATAAAAGAAGAGCGGCCAATTTCAGAAAGGTATGTGCGTCGCTGTATGTGCAGGTACAAAAATTAATGAGTTCATTATAGGGAACATATTACATTTTTTGTGCTAGCAGCAGGTTTTATATGAGATGTGACATAGATATGTAGGAAATTACAAAGAAGTCTCAGGAGTTTTAGTGTATTTAGTGTTGAAGTTACAGATTTAATAATTCTTGGCATAACCACAGAATGAGTGTGGGTGATATGGAATAGACTTCTGAGTAAGATTAGGAGCGATGGGAAAACAGAAGTGGGCGGGGCACTGGAGGAGAAATAGAGAAGGGAACAACAGTGTCTAACGGGCAGGGCACCTGGAAGGAAGGAATTACCATACAGACCTACTTCTGGGCAACTCTTGAAGACGTCACCCACAGGAGATTCTGTTACCTCCTTGGATGCCCAATCTTAATGTCCAAAAACTTAGAGAGCTTGTATTCTACATGACAGGTCCTGGGACTGATCGCTGTGATACAGACGCAGGATTACATCTCTGGTCTCGATAGATAACATCACCGGGAGGCGTAGGGGGGAAGGTAGACTAGATGTATGTGGAGATAATTACAGCATAAGACAATGTTATGGTAACTGCTGTAAAACAGGGTCACAGTTAGAAACACAGGGGAGACACTAATGAATGTTGCTGGATGGGTCACAAAAGGCTTCCGAGTGGGAAAAGTTTTAAGTTAAGAGCAAAGTGTTTCTTTGTTGAAGCTTTCTCAGTAGTTTTAATTAGGTTTTTCTTTTTAGATTCTCATCTCTTAGCTAAATGGGAATCTTCAGATGAATTATAATTACTAGCTTCTTTCAAAATTTTACCTTCCTTCAAAAACTCATGTTATTTTGATTTAATTTTTAGAATTATAGTGCCAATGCTCAGTTAAAGATAAGGACATCATAATTTAATTGAGGAATATATGGATAGCTTGACTATGTCTGCAAGAATAATAGCAATTCATCAAACCATGTATAACCTTATAAAGATGATTTTTAAAATATATTGAAAGACATTAAAGAAGAACTTAATAAATGAGAGATACATTATATTTAAGGATAGAAAAATAATTAAAATGTCTCTCTTCTTTCTAAATCAAACTGTGGAGTCCATGCAATGTGAACCAAATAGCTGTGGGTGTTTTTTTTTTATGGGACTTGATAGGATAATTCTAAAATTGACATAGGGGAGAAATTATCAAGAATAAACAAACCACCCTAAAGAATAAGAACATGGAGAGGCCATGTCACATCAGACAAAAAAACCTTATTATAAAGTTATAGATTAAGACAATGATACTCAGCCAGAGGAGAGGAAAAACAGACAAATGAACAGGAGTGAAGCCCATGAAGAGATAAAAGTTTTAAATGTAATATGCTGATTTACCCATTCATTTCATATGTATTACTGAGTACTGATTATGTGCCAGGCATTTTCTAGGTGCTGTAAACAAAACAGACAGTAAAGAAAACAATGGTAAACAAAACAGTCAAAAACCTTTTTCCTCCTGGTCTTTCTATTATGGTGGGGAGATACACGATAAAATAAATATAGAAATTCAAGTAGTCATAAGAGTGACGGAGAAAAATAAAGCAGAAAAGAGGGATTGAATATGTTTGGGGGAGTGTTGAATTTTAAATGTAAATGGACGTGGTCTCACTGTCTAAAGTCTCATGTGAGTTTAGAGATAAAGCCCAAAGGAGATGAAGAAGGGAGCCCTTCAAGACAGAGGGCTAAATCAGTGCAAAGGCCCTGAGGTGGATGGTACCTGAACCAGATATGTCATTTTTGTGCGCTGGAGATAGAAACGATAAATCAGTGAATAAGTTGGGACATTTGTTTACCCACATGGAAAAAAAAAATTGGATTCACACCTCATTCGGTACATAAAAACTAATTGCCAGTAGGTTATAGACTTAAGTATGAAATGACAAGTGTCTACCTTTTAAAAGACAAGAGAGAATATTTCAATGGCTTTAAGGTAGAATTTTTTTTTAACTTAAGACAAAAAAGGTTAAGGGGCACCTTAAGGGTGACTCAGTTGGTTAAGTGTCCAACTCTTGATTTTGGCTCAGGTCATGATCACACGGTTTGTGGGACTGAGCCCCGCACTGGGCTTTGCACTGACAGCGTGGAGCCTCTCTCTCTCCTCCTGTCCCTCCCCACCTTACGCTCTCTCTCTCTCTCTCTCTCTCAATAAACATTTTTTAACAGGGTTAAAACAACTTTGAAACTAAGAACATTTGTTCATTACAAGTCACCTGTAAAGAGCAAAATAACAAGACACAAATCTTATCAAGAATTAACATCTTTGGTATATAAAAAACTTGAACAATTCAATAAAAAATCATAACCCAACAGAACATGGACATTTCACAGAAATGAATATTAAACAGTCAGTAAACATGCGAAGAACTGATCAACCTTATTAGTAGTAAGGAAATTTTGTGAACACACAAAATTATTTTAGGATTCTATTATTCACTCAACAAACTGACATAAATCTTTAAAAATGTACAACAGCACCAATCTTTGGTCCAGATGTGGAACAAAAAGAATTCTCACACATTCACATAGAAGTACAAGCTTTTTGGTTACGATCCTCGTAATAGAAGACCCAGCAATTCCATTCCTAAGCAATAGATACTATGTAGATACTATGTAGCTACACACAGAGGTATGTGCAAGAGTGTTTAGAGTAACAGTGCTTTTAAGAGAAAAAACATAGATCCAGATATCCCTCCGTAGTAGACTAGACCTATATCTATCCATTATATGGCTAGACCACACAACATAATAAGAAATGAAGTAGAGCTAAATATTTCTACATGGATCAATCTCATACACATAAACTGAGTAGAGAAATAAATGACGGAGGAGATGTGTCCACATATATCTATATGTAGATACATGAATATACCGAGAGAGAAATTTCTGTGATGCGGAAAACAAGCTGAACTAAGTAGTTATTTAGGAGCATATAAAACAATAAAGAAGAATATGGGAATGATGAATAAACATTTTGGAGAGTGGTTCTCTCTGCTAGAGGTAGCAACAGGATATGATCAGCAGGAGAAAGAACAAATTATCTTAAAATTAACAATAATGTTCAATTTCTTAAGCTGGACGGGAAGTGCATGGTGTTTACACTATTCTTTATAATTTACATACATGGCATATAAACTTGTAGACACAAATATTCCATTAAAAACACCAAAAGAGAGATTATGAAGAGAGTTTATGAAACATTATGAAATGATTACAATGAACCTTCAAAAATGCACCAGGAAAGAAAATGAGTGACATTGTTTTATTAACTGAATTTTTATCCCGAGAATTCTGAAAAATGGCTCATGCTACCGGGAAAGGGATCATTAAATATCATTAAAATTAAAGGGAAGCAGTGATTGTTTCTCTGATTTCTCTGCTTTTTCTTCATTTGGTGGTGGAAGAAGAGCAGGGAATAGGATTATAACAGCGATGTTGCACCGGAGATGCCTCCCTCCTGAAAAAAACGCTCCCTGTATCTCTACCTAATCAAGAGGAAAAAAACAAAAAACAAAAATATTCAAATAACTTTGAATTCCATTATATTTTTTAGAAAGTTAATTAAAATTTTATTTTATTACTTTTGAAAGTTGATTTTTATTTATTTTGAGAGACAGAGACAGCACAAGTGGGGGAGGGGCAGAGAGCGAGGAGACACAGAATCCCAAGCAGGCTCTGTGCTGCCAGCGTGGAGTCTGACGTGGGCTTGAACTCATGAACTGTGAGATGACAACCTGAGCCAAAACCAAGAGTCAGACACTTAGCCAACTGAGCCACCCAGGCACCTCTAAAATTTTAAATATGTATACAGAATCATAAAATCACATGTCAGACATGGCAACTCAGAAAAATAAATATAAAAATGTTTCCTAAGTTTCTTCACATTCTTTTTAAATTAAATTATAATAAACTAGAATTCCACATTACACATTTCTGTTTTTTTCCTTAGCAACTCCTTGCCTCTTCAATAAACAAAACTATTTTATGATATTCTCTTTTAACTAACCAAAAGGAAATGAAGAGTTTATTCTTACAGTACTGAAATACCTCTTGGGGAGAGGGAAAAATCACCGAATAGGTATGGAAATAAAACAAAGTGACAGAAATTTAATAGATTCCCAAAATCATTGTTCACTTTTAATGAGCTGATTATATGATTAAATATTGTGGTAATCCATGTTTAGTTTTGAAAGCCAACAATATTAAGTCCAACAGGGACATAAACTAACTTCCTAGGTGCTTGTAACTATTTACTGTGTTATCCCACATAGAGAGAACACACACATGGAATTAATTTAGTATGGATTAGCCTAGTCTGATGGTCACACCCTGAACCCTGCTTTACCAGGAACTTCCCTGCCTTTGAAATCTCAAAAGTATCATTCACTCTGTCCATATGCTTTTCTCTCACTGTATCCTGTTTATAACTTCCTTCAGAACACTAGTTCTCTGTAGCTGTAATTCTGATTTCAATATCAAAACTACAAATCTTTCATATCAACAATTTTCATGCCTCTTTGTTCCACTATACTTCCATTACATCTTTTGTTAAAAATTCCCATCATAGATCAACCAAAAATCTGAATTTTGAGCTCTTTCGATTATGACTGCTTATGTCTGAGTCTGATACCCTTTCAAGCAGCAATTCCTAACTCTTACTAGTGGTGAGATGTTAGACAAGTTAATTCACCTCTTTAAGTCTGAATATTTATAATGAAGGTAATAACATGTAACATATAGACCTGTTGTGGGAGGGGCACCTGGGCGGCTCAGTCATTTAAGCGTCCGACGTCGGCTCAAGTCATGACCTCACGGTTCGTGGTTGGAGCCCCGCATCAGGTTCTGTGCTGACAGCTCAGAGCCTGGAGCCTGTTTCAGACTCTGTGTCTCGCTCTCTCTGCCCCTCCCTTGCTCGCACTCTGTCTCTCTCTGTCTCAAAAATAAACATTTAAAAAATTACACACAAAAAAAGATATGTTGTGGGAGATCAGGCGAGATTATATTTGCAAAGGACTTTAGTGCATTTTCTGGCACATAAATTCTCAAAATTATCACTTCTGATTATTAGTAGTTTTCTTGACCTATGTGAGACGGATGAAGCTCTCATACGGATTTCCTGCTTTGTTCCCACTCTTCCTACCTCTCCAAAAATTCTATTACAAGATGTTGTTTGTCTGCCTACCCCTTAAATGACACCATTCTCCAGGATTCCATTTGTATTCTAACCTGATGACTTATTTACCTATTATGATTTACAAGGACACTACTTTAAAAATTATAAACAAACATCAAGAAAAAGAAGTTAATGATTGCCAAAGAGGGCAATATAGTTATGTCTTCTATTTCTCTTGTCTCACTGTATCTTCTGTATTAGGATTTATATTTTCTTATAAAGACCTCCATCTTTCATAATTTTGTCTTCAAGGTAAAACACATTAATAATGGAATTAAGTCTAATTTTCTGTTCTTCGAGAAAAAGCAAAAACTTACAAAAATACATCTGCAGTAAAGCTCAATTTCTCGTTCTCAAATCAGATCTTTTCAGATGTGAAAGGAATGGCAACTTCTATTTTAAGATTTCGAATCCCAGCAACAGGTACCTTTCAAGAATAAAACCTATTCCATTTTCTTCTAAGTAGAAAGCAGTTAGAATCTGTCAATCAAAGTACAAAACTTCCACAAGGGAAAAGCATTCTAGAACATAAAGCCATTCATTGATCTAAATCAAATGAAAAGGTAGATCTCTTAGGCAGGCACTTTTCTTAATGTGTTCTGTTCCCTATCCTGGCTCAAACACAGCCTGTACAGCAAGCTGCTGATGGGGACATGCACATCTCTGTGTGGTCTCAGAGTGTCCTGGCACAAAGCCCACCACCAGGACATTCAACAGCCCCAGTCAGAGTACCCTTTTCCCTGGGCCGGTGAAGCTTGTTTCCAATTACTTCCAGCTAGGCCTGCTCAAATATCGCAACCCAATTCTACTTTGCATTTAGCAGTGGGGACTCTGGATACCACTCTTCAAAAAATTTTTTTTAATGTTTTTTATTTATTTTTGAGAGACAGAGAGAGATAGCGCGAGCAGGGGAGGGTCAGAGAGAGAGGGAGACACAGAATCTGAAGCAGGTTCCAGGCTCTGAGCTAGTTGTCAGCACGGAGCCCAATGCAGGACTTTAACCCACAAAGCGTGAGATCATGACCTGAGCCGAAGCCGGACGCTCAACCAACTGAGCCACCCAGGCGCCCCTGGATACCTCTCTTTAAAGAAGGGCGGAGGGACCAGTGGCTGGGGTGTGGTGACCAAGGGTCTGGCTTGTTTCCATCCACCCCCACCTCTCTTGCCTGTGATATTAGCAAAATTTCCAGTTTCCCCTTTCCCTGTCTCACCTCCCAGACACACTTCTTGTCTTACTCTCTTTACCCTCACACTAGAAGGGTAGGGAAGGGGCACCTAAGTAAAGCAGAGCTATTTGCCATATCTTGCTTTTGGCATTTAGTAGCAAATCTTTCTTTCTAAACATGGACCCTACGTCACTCCAAAAATAGGTACATGTACCCACAATGTACACACAATACATTTTAAAAACATGAAAGGAGCTTATTTTTGCTTCTAGATCCCTAGTTACAAATTGCAAACTCTGTTTAAAACCACATTGGGTAACAGGAATATGTGATCTACACTACTGACAATGAAAACAGAGAGGCAAAGATACCCTAATCCCACAAAACTGCAGGAAAAGAAGAAAAAGAGAAGGCTTTTTTTTTATAATTACTTATTTTGAGAGAGAGAGAGAGAGTGAGAGAGAGCGAGCAAGCAAGGGAGGGGGAAAGAGAGAGAGGTAGAGAGAGAGCCCCAAGCAGGCTCCGTGCCCAGTGCATAGAGGCCCACATGGGGTTCCATCTCACAGCAGCAAGACCACGATCTGAGTTGGTATCAAGACTCAGACATTCAACCAACTGAGCCACACAGGCACCCCAGAAACACTATTTTATTTTATCATTTATTTTAGAGAGCGAGAAAGCACAGGATGGGGCAGAGAGAGTTTGTGAACACGCAAGTAATATCAGTTAGGTGAAAGAAAACACTACAGGAATGACCAGTAATATCGAGGCACAGAAAATAGAATAATTAGTAATTTATTACACAGACACATACAATGTATTAGTTGTCTAAGTCTCTTTTTATTTTAGAGAGACAGAGAGCATACGAGTGAGGAAGAAAGGCAGAAGGGGGGGAGAGAGAGGGAGAGAGAGAGAGAGAGAGAGAGAGAGAGAGAGAGACTGATGGGTTTCGAAAGGAGAAAACAAAAGTCCCAGGGAAGTGGCCAGAGCCAAGAGGATATCTAATGGGTTTATCCTGCCACTAATGACAAACTCCAACTACTTCCACTGCTGTTCAAATATGGCTTCCCAGTTTGGAGCTTAACCTCAGGAGAATTGACACGGAAGAGTTCAAACAGTTTAACTCCAAGGAGACAGAAGGTGGGTAACTTTTCACTAGAGTTGCTGTCCCAGAACCTTGGTAATGGAAGACAAGATGCAAGGCTAACAGCTCGGGCTTCTGCATGATGCAGTGGGTTCCTTCAGGCAATGATCAAAAGTTGTTCTTTCATCAACAAAGTCCACAGGGGTTTCTGTGTCCTACCTCCTGCCAGAATTGCCAAGACCAGCTAGTTATTTTGATGTGTGCATTTCTCTGCTAGATTTCCTGTGACTGCAGCATCTCCATGAAAGTGTGGAATGGCAAATAGGAACAGAGCTAACTATCAGGTGAAGTGTGTGCATCTTTGTTTGGGAACAGACCTGTCTTAGTTCTCATTTCCCAGAAGCAGACTCTGAGATAAAGATCATACAGTATGAGTGATTTTTAATGACATGATCCTAGGAGAGACCAGTAAACATACAGGAAAGAAGAAGAGAGAGAAGGCAGAAGACTCAATTAATGGTGTGATGTTGGGCAATGCCTGTGGAGAATGGCTTTCACCTGATCCTACAGGGGTGTCTGGAGTGTGGGATAAACTGCTGTTTGTCCTGACTTGAGGTGAGGAGGCTCAGCTTACATATTCCTATATCTGTCAAGCATCATTATGGGCCTTTCTCAGGCATCTTAAATTTCCAGAGCCTTCTGGTTCTCTGCCCAGGTTGGCAATGTGGCTCTAGTGGTTCAATGGCAAAGTATTGGAAGCAAAAGCATACTGAGTCTGGGAAGTGCACACAGAAACAGTCAGGGGGTCAAGGTGATACAGGTGGATAATGGACAGTACCCACAACAGGCCCTTTGAGCAGCCATAACATATAGTCTGGAAATTTTAAGCTTACTGATCAGTCTGACATGAATAAAAATTAAAAAAATATATAAGCCAATCCTAAATTGGAGGATTATTTTTAGACTACTCAATTTATTTAATCCTCTGTTCATTTATAATGACATTTTGATCCTGTAGCCATGAACCATAGGAAGAAGATACAAATAGACTCAGGACCTAGGATACAACTGTTTTTTACAATTACCTGTTGGCCATAATGATCATTACTCACATGGTTTTAAAAAGGCATGGACATATATACATACCCATGTTTCAATCCATCGATACAATACAAAATGAAACTGCTCATGGGCTACAACAGGTAAATCCGACAGTTAATTAACTGTCCTAACATTTCATAACCAGTATTAAAGAGATAGGTGGTTGTGACACTCTCTAGTTCAAGCTTAAAAATAGACATTTGTCTTAACAGAACTTAGACCAGAAGGAACCCTGAAAAACATGGGTATCACAGTGCACATACCCCGGGGCAACTGTGAGTTCCATCAGGTAGCCACATATGAAGACCACAGCCAATCTATTTCTTCCAGCGACATGAATAGAGCACACCTCTAAGCTTGGTTCTGTGTCATTCCGGGGCCTATCAATGCCTGTACTGGTCAAGTTCTGTAGACTTGCTTAGCAATGATACTTATCACCTTCATTCAGTGTTTTGCTTCATAGTGCAAGCCCTATTATTTGTGTACAGGTCTTCAGTACATTTCAAGACAGGAACCCATATATATAAACATAAAACAGGAAGACAGAGTACCTACTACATGACCAATACTGAATAGCAGACTAGAAATTAGAATGAGCTAATCCTCAGTTTCCAGTTCTTTCGTTTCTCTTCTGTCCCAGGACTCTATACTCAGGATGATCAACTTTATGGGAGCCCTTGTAGAGAAACATGTTTTCAGCTGATTACATTTTATCAAACAAGGTGATTTTTGAGCAGTAGAAATAATGACCAAGCTCCCCTAGGGAAGTAAAATAAAGTTGTCTGAAGATACAAAACGTGTAGACCAAGAAAGACGAAGTAAAGAAGATAAGCATGAAGATCTTAGAGGGATCTTTCATAAATACCAATATATATCAAACATCAGCCACAATCTTTCATTCCATAGTGGCTTTCCACCCAAACCCTGCACAATACCTAATTGTAGATTGACTCTCTTCTAAAAACATTAATCTAGAGGCCTAGGCATCAATGCTATTTCCTAATGCAAAGCTGTTCTTATTTTCCAAAGAATTAGCAATTTGACAGCCTTGACTAAACCATAATGAACATAACTGCATAAGTTCACAGAAAGTCTTTCCCAATCATGTTTTAATTAAAAGAAAAGATGACATAGGAAGGAAAGTTATTCAAAGTAGTTCTGAATTTCAGTTTCAGCAGCTGCAAAAAGGGAAGAGGGCAATTTGAATTTGAATTTACTGGCAAATGCTTTAATAATTTTATAACAAAGTAAAGAGGATAAATAAAAGTCACAAAGCAAACATCAGATAGGCACAAACCACCCTAGTCAGTCTACAGAGCTGCAAAGCATTAGAAGGGTAGGGACTTTATATTCTTCGGAGATGCCTAGTTTCATCTTCAAATCATCTACAAGCTGTGTGACACAGTCAGAAGACAAATACTTCTTCAGTCAAACATCCTCTGATTTTTTGAGGTGATGTTAGGAGGGAAGAGAAGACAACATAATTAGAGGTGCATTTGTAAATAGTTTTTATTTCTCTCTGTGCTTGTGAGGAGTGAGTACCTGTCACCCTCACCTTTTTTTTTCAACATGATTAAGAAATACAGAGAGCAGCGCCTGAGTGGCTCAGTCAGTTAAGCGTCCGACTTCGGCTCAGGTCATGATCTCACGGTTCGTGGATTTGAGCCCCGCATCGGGCTCTGTGCTGACAGCTAGCTCAGAGCCTAGATCCTGCTTCGGATTCTGTGTCTCCCTCTCTTTCTGCCTTTCCCCCACACGCTCTGTCTCTGTCTCTCAAGATAAAATAAAGACATTAAAAAAAAAAAAGAAATACAGAGAAACTTAGTGATGGATAGAAAAAGGGAGGGCCACTTTCTGATATATCTCCCATTTCCAGAGCCCAAAACAACAAATTCAGCCTAAGAAAGTAGCCCTCTGCTAATACATTCTCAGTTGCATGTTTCACTCTTTTTAGAGAGATGCTGGCTCTCCCCGTGTTTTTGTGGGTGTCAAATACCACCAGCAACCTTGATGCTGGATAATACTACACTGAATAGATGGTGGATTTGAAGATTTGAAAAAATATATGTTGACTACTGACCTAAAAACAAGGCATTTTAATTAAGTAGGGTTTGCTTTAAAAATGAAGCAATGTTTCAGTTCCAGGTTTAATCAACTAGTTATAATATATAACCTAATTAATTAGTGGTTTCATTTTCCTCTTCTAGTGGGAACACTCACAGACATTATTTTCAAGGAGTGTTACCAACTGACTCAAGAAGTCCTACAATTCACACTGCACTGATATTTATTAAATGACATAAGCAAACATCCTACAGTTCTATTCAACTTATGTGGGCTAGAAACTGTGTTATTAAAGATGGGCAGGGGCAGGATCTAAAGAAAAATGAGACATCAACTCTATTCCCATAAACTTAGAATACACACAGAGTAACAACAATTTACAAATAAAATGACACAGGAGTTCAGATGGTAGAAAGAGAGAAAACAGTGAAGAAGGAATAAGGAGGGAAGTAAAGAAGGAAGATTCAGTGGAAAGCAGCTTTAAAGCTTGGGTCTGACAGCTGAGTAAGGCCATAAAAATGGAAGGGTGTGGTAAGAGGCACATCAGACAAGCCAACCATGCACCAGAATCCAGGGCAGGGAAAAGGCACGGAGGTTACAAAGCCCTGGGTAGGGAGAGCTGATAATACGTAAGGCAGGTGATAAAGCATAGGGAAGAGACAGGTGATAAATTTATGAAGGTTGTTGGCAGATGACCTCACCAAAGACCTGGCATGTGTTTTTGAATAGGTGGGAAATGGCATAAGAGAGAGTCCTCAAAAGCTGTGATCCAACATTCACGTGGACAGCTGGTCGAACGGGGAAGTAAAGAGAAGGCACAGAAACCGGAGATGTCTGAACCAAGATCCAGGGAACATTTAGTGAATGATGAAAAACAAAAGGTGAAATGAAAGGATGGTTGAAACTGCCAAAAAGAAGAATGGGTGGGATTCATAAGATATCTACTGATCCACACTCCACCTTAAAGAAAGCTGACTTTTAGAACGCCTGTTACCAGGTACATCTGAAATAATTCCTAAGGGGCTGAATTATTTATAAAAGAAAGCAGCCTTGAAAATAGTATTTTTCCCCATCCTTTTCAAACAATATTCATGAGGATATGTTTAGCCTAATACTTATATGGATAAAATTATACATATACATCTCACTTCTAAATAATTTTCAAAGAATTCTAAAGTTAAAAGAGTGTTTCAAAAAAGTAGGAATAGACAGCAGGAGAGAATCACATACACATAGCTTTTAGCTGAAAGAGAGAAAAATCCACAGTAAAAATTTTAGAGAATGCAGAAGCATTTTAAGCTTGGTCATTAAGAAGGAAATTTAGGAGAAAGAACTGGCAAGCACTACATAACATATTCCCAACTGGATCATTTATATGTGAACAAACAATATAACTGGACCAAATACTATAATTGGATTTAATGACAGTGAAGCAATGTCATTACTCAAAACTGACTGCAGAAAGTGAGATTTCTGTCCAAAAGACAAGAGACTAGATTTTCAAATAAATTCTGTTGACTTGGATTCTGAAAGGAAAAAAAAAATTCAAGCATCAATTTATGCCTTTAATTAATTTATGAAAATATGAGTTTATGTGCTTTAGTTTACTGCACAAATTAGACACTACGACTTAGGTAAACTACATAAATATTTGGGGACTTGAAAAGGGAATGCAAATTTCTAATATAAAACACCTAGTGTCACCAGAATTTCTCTTGGCCTCTCAGGCAAACAGATCTATTTCATTTCAAAACTATATATTATTTATCCAACTTCTTTAATGATTCCATAAATGTTCACTATGTTCTCTAATGTTCAGAAAAATCTTACATAGGGATTATCTACATGGCTGACCTGAATGGAACAAGGCGTCCTTGAGTCTACCAGCCATGTCCAAAACGATTTCCAATGTCATATTTATAAAAATGGCTGAGAGAACTCCACTAAAAAAGGCAGTGATTTCCAAATGAACTTCAACTATTTTCAAATGTGAGATTGGGGTCACATACAAACTTTTCTAAAGGAGGTCACTGAAAAGTCAATGCTGGTTTCCATTGCAGACTGGCTCTGTTTTCTACAGAGAAACATTCAGTCTGTTTACAACAAATGGAGGGCAAGCTATTTCATGGATTTGGTTAAAATACTGTTATTCCATATGTGAGAATGAGAAAGTTGAGAAAGGATTCTGGAAAGGATTCTTTCAGGGATAAATATAATGCTTGCAAATACAAAATACACGCATGTATTGAGTGACTGAGTTATGTGCGGTATCAAAAGACAAAAACATTAAACATTAAGAATTTGCATTTTATAATTTTAAAACCAGTTTTCCCCCCTAAATGCCCAAGTATTTCCTCCAAGGTTCACACAGGAGATAATTTCTCCAGGTGAACTAGAATGGCTCCTATTTGTTGAAAATCTGCCATATGCTAAGCCTTTTGCTAACTGTAATGTTGGTCCACTTTACTGTTCTGTGTTATTATTCCTGTTTTACAGGTGAGGAAAATGATGCTCAGAGAGGTTATTTACTTAAAGTCACAGGTATGTATAACAAATATTTAAGGCGGATTGAAAAGTAGTTGAAAGAAAATAAGAGTCAGGTTTTTTTTTCTAACAGTAGAGCATTTTTATTTTAAAATGTAGTCATGCCTTTCTCCATTTTAAAAATTTTCCAAATGAGGCTGTCTAACCTGATTTTGATTTTTTCTTCCAGATGATCACAACTGTATTGATTAATATCAGTTATAAGAAATCAACTGGTATAAAATCAATCATGCCAAAATGAGAAGCCAGTTTTAAAAATGGCAAGTTATTGGTTCTAATATGCCTTATTGAAATATGCCTATTTTAACGTAAAATTTAAAATGTTAATTTAATAATAAACTAGATTAGATTTACTCATAGAACATACTATATAAACACATAACAATCATTTTTTAGTACTTTTATAAAGAAAAAATGAAAACATGGTAATCAAATAAAATTTTCTAACCAAACATATTTGAATAACTGTTTTGGATAAGTCTGAACTAACCCTATGAATCTCAATGCAGCATATTGCTAAATGATCAAGTGTTTAAGATAATAACAGATAACAGAGATATTAAATTCTTAGGAAACCTGAATTTCTAAGGTGGTTGGCACAATTTCTAACTTGAATATTTGACAGTCAAATAACAAAGCATAGTTTTATAGAATCACAAAAATTCAACTGGAAGGTGAAGTAACTCTATTGTAAAATGGGAAATAAATAAATTTCTCTCCCTTTTTTTCTTTAATTTATCACCTGAAAAAAAGTCAATGAACACAAAAACCAGAATGAAAATCTCTATGTGGGATGATAACACAAATAGGGAGCAATGTGAAAAAAGACGAATTCTAAAGACTTCAAGAGAGAGAACAACAACAAAATCTCAGTTACCCCTCAGAGGCCTAGAATCAGGAATGTGGGATACCAAGTACCTTGGGATGAAACTTAGGGCTATAAAAGCAGTGGGTGCTTTGAAAGGAGTGGTTAGACTCACAGGTACTGCCACCATTTTCTCTATCACACTCACTTTTGATCCATCATTGTGGCAAGCAAGAGATATATTCTTGGAAATGTTCAAACACAGGAGCCATTTGGGATAGAGTGACTGACTAAATGGGAGTTGAGTAAAGGTCAGTAAAATAACTGGTAAAATTTCCCAGTCTCCTTCCCTCTAACATCTAAAACTGTGTTTTCCAATCTGGAAGCCACTACTCGGATGTGGCTATTGAAATGAACCAAAGTCAAGATCTAGTTCCTCAACTGTACCTTCCAAGTGCTGAAATGCTACATTTGGCTAATAGTTACTATTCTAGAAAGTTCAGTATAGAACATGCTCATCATCATAGAATAGGCAATTAGATTGGTCAACATTAAAGAAAGGGACAATCTGTCTTACAGCTACCAGAGTGAAGATTAAATGATGCCTCTCAGAACATGAAAACCCTAGAACAAGACCTATAGTCTTTCATGTTTAGAGTCTCCCAGTGAACAATGGTTCTGTCATATCACCCTGCATTGCTGATCCTACCACCATTCAAACACAGCATCAAATTTGTCTTTTATAAAACTGATGTTCATAAAACATTCAAGAAAACCTTCCAAAATAGAAGACAGAGACCTAAAGAAACCATACATACATACACACACACACGAGATGCAGGGGCAACAGGAATATTTGCAAGCAATAGAAAACAGAAATCCATGCTAGATAAAAGAATATATTCATTAATGAACTTAGAAGAAGATGCTGTTAAAAAAGGAATATTCGAGGGGTGCCTGGGTGGCTCAGTCGGTTAAGTGTCTGACTTTGGCTCAGGTCATGATCTCGCAGTCTATGGCTTTGAGCCCTGTGTCGGGCTCTGTGCTGACAGCTCAGAGCCTGGAGACTGCTTCATATTCTGTGTCTCCCTCTTTCTTTGACCCTCCCCTGCTCAAGCTGTCTCTCTCTCTCTCAAAAAATAAAACATTAGAAAAAATATTTTTTAAAAATCTGTTATGATCTTTAAAAAATGAATATTCGAATGCAAAAAAAGCTCTAAGAAATTAATGTGAGAGTATATATGCAATATGTAGTAGAAAATTTTACAGATAAGCTAAGAAAATATCTTCAAAATCAAAAACAAAAACTACACCAAAAGTATGAAAAATAGATGAAAAGATCAGAAAATTAAGTAGTCAACCTAGGGAGCCCACTTCTGACACAAAAAGTTATAGGAGAAGTCCACAAAATACTATTGTTACTATTGTTAATTTTTAGGAGAATTTTATCATTATGACTTTTAACATGTATGTGAATAACCCTTGATAAAAATTAAAATAATATTATATGAAGACCCTAAAACATTTTTACAAAACAGAGTAGAATCCATATATTCCATGGGATGGGTGATGAAGTTACTTACGAAGTACATCTCTGAGATCAATTCCTGAGGGTGAACTCAAAACATTTCTTCCTTTAGAAACGAGAAGATAAACTATAAGCCAAGACAGATCTGAATTCTTCCTGCTGACTCATTTGCATGAATGAAGTAAAACAGTCAAAAACCTCAAGAAAGATTAAAAAAACAAAAACAAAAAAAAAACCCAACCCCCCCAAACTTCCAGCTAATGAGACTATTTGCGCAAATTCATTAGCAGGAATACTTCCAACTGATTAGCACTCAGTGTTACAAAGAAAACTCAAAGAGTGAAAAGTAACATAGAAGATTAGAGACAGTTCTCCCAAGACAGAGAAAACCACTGAGGAGCAGGCACCAGGGAGTTAAGAAAAGCATCTGGCCTCCTTTGCAAATGAACATCTCTTAAAAAGCAACATCTTTGGAGTACTTCGAAGCCTGGTGTAGAGCAAGTGCTTCCCTTTTTTAAGGTTGCTAAATGTGAAATCAGTTACAGGAAGCAAAAGTTAATGCTAATTATTTGTAGAATGTCACTGTTATTTTGTAAACAAAAGATCACACCACTTTTGCTCACAAGGATCTCAAGATGCCCTGCTCCCAGTCAAGCCAGCTGCATCTCATTACCATTGGAAGACACATTTGACCCGAGATGATTGTAGCTGTCCCTTCCATCAGGATCCGAGCTGATCAGCTCATACTGCGGTGCTAAAGTAATCCAGCTAATGGTCCCAGGCATCCTTACATGTCTCCATTTGGAGCACTTAGCACAATATTGTAATGATCTCTTCATCTGGTCCCTATTCTCCATGATACTTTACTTTCAGAGAAAATTAAATAGGTACCAGGCTATCTTATTCATTGTTGTACACAGAGCTGATAATAACTGGTCTTGCACACCATGGCTGGTGCCCAAAAATTAGAAATGGAAAATGAAGAAATAAATGGAACTCTTCATTGTAGAGATGAGGAAATGCAGTACAAGAGATGCAAATACTAGCCCAGAATAGGTGAGTAGCAAAAATAGGAGCAGAACTAAGATCTCTGGCTTCTTTGCTTATTATGTTTTCTGAGGTATTAAAACAACTCTTTAGCCCACATTGAAGAGCCACCAAAAGATGATTATAACTTTCTCCTCCACTTCTCTTACACCTTCTGACAAAAGAGTCTGTTTATTGTTTAGATTATCCCAGTTCACCCCTTCCTGCTTCTGTTTTTGATGCCTCTGTTGATGCCAGGAATTCTCTATCTTTATCTTTATCCCAAAACAACTATCATTCAGGGTTCATCTTAAATACCATCACCTTCAATTACAAAAGTAAAAACAAAATTAGAAAAAACACTGTAGGCTTTCTGTATACCAAGCAATACAGGACACAAAAAGATGAATAATAAATTGCCTCTCCTAAAGAAGCATACCATTTAATTCGGTAACTAAAAGACTGATAATATCTAGAGCTGGTAAAAGGTTGAGAAAAACCACTGTTACACACTGTTGGTGGGGGTGTAAATCAGTCCCACAGTTTTATTTTATTCTGGGATTAGAGGATTTGGCAACGTCCGTCTAAATTAAGGGTACTTGTCCCCTCAAATTCAGCAATTTGGCTTCTCAAATTTTTCATAAAGATAGTCTTCTATGTGTTCAAATTCTTATGTACATTAATGATGATGGCAGTCTTTGTAAGATTCCAAAATCGGTAAAACAAGCATTCAGTTATAGGATGTTGGTAACTGATACTGTATGTATCTATATAGATAATAAGTGTGAGCAAGAATGAGCTAGTTATCTACAAACTAATACAGAAAAAACTCAAACATAAGCTGTGAAAATACTAAAGCACAGAACAATATGTTTAATATTCCATTTGTTTAAAACTACCTACACAAATAAGCACTTATGTACATTGAAATTATCAAAGTACACTGAAAAAGTAAAAGTAGTGATTAGTTGCCTCAAGGAAGAAGGATTGGAGGTGTTGGGGTAGGAATTCATCTTTTTCTTTTCTTTCTTCTTTTAGAGAGAGATAGAGAGCATGAGCAGGACGGAGAGGCAGCGGGAGAGAGAGAGAGAGAGAGAGAGAGAGAGAGAGAGAATCTTAAGTAGGCTCCATGCTCAGCACAGAGCCTGACATGGAACTTGACCCCTGACTCTGGAATAATGACTTGGGCCAAATTCAATAATCAGACACTCAACTGAATGAACCATCTAGGCACGCTCTTTTTTCAATATTTGAATTTTTTAAATCTACACAGTTATCATATTCATAATTACTTATTTTCTTAAAGAAGTTTTTAAAAAGTCTATGGATATTTACATAGTTGATGGGACAGTGGTATGAATCTTAGGGAAAGATTAAATGAGATACTGATATTTTATGAAGGCCTAGAAAGGTAAATGTGTCAGTAGGCAGAAGTGGTGGAAGGATTCTTTGCAAAGAGCGAACGGCACGTGGCAGGTATGCATGGCCGTGTGATTTGTTCTAACCAATGAAATGTTAGTGGAAGTGACATATCTCATATCTAGGCTGTGGTAGTGAAAGCCCTGAGTAATGCAGTTCAATCATAGAGAGGAATTTGTGCTCCATGGAGATGGAGCAAGATGCGAAGTAAACTCAAGACACTGAGAACAGCTGTTCAGTTGTGTCATGTGAATCCTCAAGAGTTAAGAATAAACTTTCACTGTAAGCCATTGAGATTTGGAGGTGTTTGTTACTAGAGCCAAACCCAGCCTGACTGATGCGGACAAGCAGCCAGAAGAGGAAATAACATTACATACAAGGAAAGGTTTTAAAAAGGAGGTGTGTGTTTATAAGGCTGAGTGTCTGCTATGTGTGTAGAGGAAGAGATTGGGGGGATGCTCAGAAAGGGACCTGGGCTTCAAAGGTAAATAAAATTGACTGCCAAAATAAACAGTTACATTTGATTTGGTTGGATTTAGCAAGTTGCTGAAAGTTTTCTCATTGCTTGGCTTTTTGTTTTTGTTTTAAGCTGCAAAGGGACACGATCAAAGTTCAGGTCTATCAATTACTACTCACAAAAACTAGCCTGACAGTGTTATGCTAAGAAAGATGTCTAGTTTTGGATATGGAACAGGGGTATTCAGCAACCAAGAGAGAAAAGAGTAAAAGAAAAGTGGGAGTATTTTGTGTTCTAGAATCCAAGGGCAAATGAAGGAGAATTGAGTGGTTCATAGTGTAAAACCCAAAGGAGTGAAATAAGGTAAAGCCTGAGAACTAAGTGATTCTGGTGATTAATAGATAAACTTAGAGAAAGTAATTAGTAGAGTAAGGTGGAAAGAAACTGGGTTGTATGGGTATGAGCGGTGAGTAGGTGGTAAGGGAATGAGGTCACTTAGTATAGGAAACTCTCTAAAGAAATATGCAAAGAGAAGGAATGAAATGAGAACTGCTTGAAGAATGTCTTAAGTGGAAAAAATTATCCCCCCCCCTAATTTAGCTATTTATTGAGATAGAGGAGGTAATGGAATATTTGTAGCCACAGAAGAGTTGGGGTAGAAGGAGTGTTTAATGGCCTGCCCATGGTAGTGGTGGGTAAAATCACACGCACAAGTACAGAGAGCATCCCTAAGGATACTTTCAACTGGAGCAGGAAGCACAAGGAAGTAGGCGAACCCCCTGCATGCTTCTGAAACCAAGGAAAGTGGGCTCACAGGGAAATTCACCTTAGTCCTCGCACTTCTCATAGAGGAATCAAAAGGTATTATGCCCTTGACATTAGAGTGTGGAGGCTGCAAGCAGTCGAGGAGTGAGATCACCGTGGTGTGGGAGTTCAGGACAGCACATTTCCAGGAACAGATAGGGAGTTGGGAACGATGAAGTGTAAGGGCCTGTGAGCCCTGCTGGGCATTCAGATGCAAAGAGAAAGGATTTGTATTGGGCATAATAGAGATACTTGGTAAATGTCTCCAGTTAGGCACAGTCGCCCAGGACAGAGTGGAGAAGACAGAATTGGGGTCTCCTTGGGCTTCGGTTCAAGTAGAAGAGTAAGGCAAAGGGCCAGATTATAGCATGTCTGTCATTGAACTTTCTAAATGATGGCAGAGGTGTGAATCATAGCTTGTCTCTCGGTGAATTTTCCAAACGCTAGTGGCAGATGTGAGAGCCAGGGTAGGAAATTACACGTGTGGCTGTGACAGGTGATGGCCCCGGACACAATGAGGGGTAGCTTTTCCAGGTCACATAAAGAAAAGAGATTGTGCCCTCTTCAGATGTCTTTCAACATTGTTGCCTGACTCACTCCCCTGGCATTTATAACCTGCCCGTGTTTCAATTTCTTCATCTCTAAGTGGATATAACAGCAGTATCCATAGGGTTAATGTGAAAACTAACTGTCATTTTAGTCTCATTTCATCGTTATTACAATCTGGTGAATTAGGCATTATCATTAATTGCAAGGTTATAGATGAAAAAATTGAAAGATTCTTACCTGGATCTTGAATGATTTCATTAAAATATGTGAACATAGGGGCACCTAGGTGGCTCAGTCGGTTAAGCATCTGATCTCACCTCAGTTCATGATATCATGGTTCATGAGTTCGAGCCCTGGACTGAGCTCTCTGTGATCGCATGGAACCCTCTTCGGATCCTCTGTCTCCCTCTCTCTCTGACCACCCCGCCCCCTGTCACTTGCACACATATGCACTCTCTCTCTCAAAAATAAACATTAATATCTGAACATAAGCACTTCACAGTAACCACTCACTACACTCAACATTATCCAACATTTGACAAATCAAATGCAAAAGGATTTGTGTACAGTACATACGGGAAGCCCCATAATGCACACCTTAGAACGTGCAGACCGAACCAGATACTGTCTTTTGACCATTCCCATCTAGTCTCTGACTTCCTCTTACCTCCTTTGTTCCCTGAGAGGCTCACTCTCCATCACCTGGACCCCTTCCTCCTGAATTCTGGCTGTGTTTGGTCCATAGAGGCACAAACAGAACTGAGGGATGGAGGCAAGAAAGGTCAGTGGATATCTTCCCGAGCTCTCTCCAAAGGTTCACACCCTCTCTCACAGTAAGTGCTTCTCTTTAATGCCGTGGCTGAAGTCCTCTGGCCCCCCTGCCAGCCCAGATCTTCTGGGCTCCAGCTTCATTACTCCTTCCCTTGCCCCTTCAGGCCCAGGAGTGGCCACCTCTGGGGGCTTCACACAACTTGCTGGTTCTTCAAGCACTGCCCTCACCTCTGAGCACAGTCCTGTTATGAATGCCATTAAGCCCTGTTGAGTAGATATTTTTCCACCAGGTACCCTGACTGATTCACAGAGTATATATGAAATGCCATTTATTTTAGGTACAAAACGGAACATCAATAATAACTTTTAGATTCATAGGTGACTTAGAATGCATTTGAAACAGATGAAAAGACTGAGGGCTGGAGAAGTAAATTGGATCCCAGGGGCAAAGTGAGTAAGAGTGAAATGGAGAAGGGCTGGTCTCCTGACTCCCAGAACAGACAATTTGTGCTCCGTCATGTGGCCTCCCGCACAGGGGGGCCTGAACTGGAAAACAAAAGGTTTTGATTAGAGGAAGCAGCTGCAAGACAGGGACTGTGGCTTCTATTAAATAAATTCCACAGTCAAACCTTTCCACCCCATTGTAAGAAGAGTCTTACCATCTCTCTCCATGGAGATAATTAGGATTTAACCTCCACGTCAGAGGCAGAGAGCTGCTAGCTTTCAAAAAGAGATGTTACCTAAGGGTCAAAACTATTTTCTTCTGATCAATTCTACTGCAAATGACGAAGCTCTTATACCTGCCTCTTGTTTTGGGGC